>NC_029789.2:114387205-114387916 GCF_000816755.2 Arachis ipaensis
TATATTCCAATTAATTATATTTTCAAATATATTATATACAGCTAGAGTTAATATTTAATTTAGCCTTTAAAATTTAAAGTTAGGCTCAAATTAAGTTTTAAAATTTTAGTTTGGCCTTTATAATCATAATTCATATTAATTTTTGAGTTGATCTCTATTACCGCGTGCTGATTTGGTATATTAATTAGTCGCGATTTGGATTCTTCATTTAAGTTTCATATGGTCGAGGCCTATTAAAACTTTTAGAAGGTTGACGGCGCTGCTTCCGAAATCTCAAATTTCACGAATTAAACTTGTTATTATCGTTTTTGTGAGGATGTTATGCAAAGTTAACTAAGCTTTTAAACACTCTAGTAGATCTCACTCACATAAAATCTAGGTGAAGAGTCTAAATCATGACAAGTTAATGGGTAAAATTAACATAACATTAATGGAGATAAGCTCAAAAGTTAACAAGAGTTATTACTGTTGTAAATTTTGAAATTCAAATTGAATCAATTATAAGTTTAGGAATTATTTTAAATTCAACCTTAAATTTTAGGTGTCAAATTGAGTATTACTCTACGTAGTTATTATAAAAAAAATTATTTGTTTAATAATACAAATTGTCGAGAATGGTTTTCAATATTTTGAAGAATAAAATACAAATATATTTGTTTATTATACATATTCTTGTGAATAAATTTTTTATTTCAAACTATTCCAAATAAG
>NC_029789.2:114387953-114390898 GCF_000816755.2 Arachis ipaensis
ACATATCAAATAACTAATTTTATAATAGAAATAAAAATTTTAATTTTTGACACAGAATTATTGTTTTTTTTTTAAAGACAAATTTTATTGGTGCAATAAAATAAAAAACTCATTTTGAGCTTACAGCAACAGAAAAACAAGAATTTTTCAACTAAACAAAAGTGCTAGATATTAACTCCTAATTAAGATAAGAAATGTTACTGAAGGGCGTGAAAAGGGTAAAGTGAAAAAAAAAGAAGAGTTTTTGACTTTTTGACTTTTTGGAGAAGGAGCTTCGTTCTTGGAGTTTCATCAATAGAGGTTAGCCACTGCTTCCAGAGTTCCGAACCTTGCAATAGCTATTACTTCTTGAGGAGAAATGACTTTGGCTTCGAAGATTCTCAAGTTTCTCATCTTCCAAATCTGCCAGGTTAGTATAGGTTAGTATTGCTGACAAATGAGTTTCTTTTTGCATTTGCCTTCTCCCTTTGAGTTGTTCTTAGAGCCATAACCACCATCTCCATGTTTTTGTTTTTTGGTTTATCAAGGGAAGGCTTGCTATTTTTCAAGCATTCTCTGATTTCGGGCATTGGGTGAGGCAGTGGAGAGTTGATTCCACTGTAGCATCATATCGATTGCAGATTGGGTTCACCATTTGGATTCTAGAGTGCAATCTTTCTTTGACTGGTAAGCCTTCATGCATTACTTTCCATAGAAAAATTTTAATTTTGGACTGGCATTTCAACTTCCAAATTAAACTCCAGATTTCTCTCCTTCTGCATTGTTCCGACAAAAACTCAACTAATGCATGCTAGAACTGAAAGGCCAATGTATATCCAGAGACAACCGAGTAGCATTCATTCTTCTCTTTATTCCAGGTAACTATATCTTCTGTTGTTCTGATGCTTGTGTTTATGATTGCCTGCCCTACGCTTTGTGTGAATGTTGAGGTGATTAGCTCTTGATTCCAATTTTAATCTGGTAGGACTAGTTCAAAAACCCAAATCGGGTAATTGTGTGAATGGTTGAGATATTGAATTTTATTTGGTTGAATTTGCTTTATCTAGTTGTCCTCTAAGATTTTAACTGAATGTCCCCTTCCAATCTTCCAAAAAATACTTTTCTCCAAAACTTTTCTACTTTCCAGAATACTTTTCCAACCCCAAGATCGATTATTACCTATTTCTGCGCGTATGAAGGTTGAAAATTTAAAATATCTGCTTTGATAGACATTGTAAATTAGAGTGAGGCCGAAAGATCAACCTTCATCCCTGTTTTCCTAACATAGCCAAGTTAAAAGTCCTAAGATCCTTAAAATTTAGACCACCTTGGTTCTTTGGTCTACAAGCAATCCGCCAATTAATCCATTGCATGTTTTTCTCTGCGTTCCTTTGGCCCTAGAAAAATTGCATTATTGACTTTTGGATGTCCTCTAATAGTGTCTCGGAGAGCTTAAAGCAGCTCAGTATGTATAGAGGCACTGCAGTTGTCACTGCTTTTATTGAAACCTCTCTGCCACTAGTTGAAAGCAAAGCTCGCTTCCAATGTTGTAATTTTTGCAAAACCTTGTCTTTGACAAAATTAAATGTCTCTTTTTTCGATCTATTGACCACTATTGGAAGTCCTAAATCTTGTTCTGGCATCCAACATGTGGTATAGATAACAGGGCAGCCAACTGATCATGGACTGATAGAGGAGTGTTCTTGCTAAAAGAAACAGAAGACTTATCTAAATTTATCATCTGACCACTCACTTCTTCATAGTCTTTAAACAACTTTAATAAACTTTCGCAATCTTTCATTGTCGCCTTACTAAACAAAATAGAATCATCTGTAAAGAATAAATGACTGACCTTAGGGCATCTGGAATTCAGTCTCAAATCAGAAAATTCTAGCCTCCGTTCTCCTCTGTGGAGCAGACGGAAAAAACCCTCTACACAGAACAAAAATAGATAGGGGGAGAGAGGATTACCCTGACGTAATCAGGCTTAACGGAGTTGGCTTTCTATCTCTTTGGTATTTTTTCTCTGGCTGTTGGTTAGAATTTGGGTTCTGGTTCTCTTTTTGGGAGCTGACCCTCCTTCCAAATTGTTCAACTCTGACCCAATGTTCCCATTTTTCTTCCTCAACCTTCCCTGCCGGTAAATCCTCAAGGAATTTGCTGCATCCGTGAGCCTCGTGTCCCAAGAATCCACAATAGTAACAAAATTTTCCTATTCTTTCATATTTTGACTTGCAGTTTGATCACCTTCTTATCTCCCCCTGCAATCTTCATCGATCTTCGCAATAGTTTTGTGACATCCAATCCAATCTGAACTTTAATTATTTGCTCCTCTTTTCCTCTTAAAATAAATAAGTCAACATCCATCACTTCTCCCCATCACTCTCCCCAACTTCCTACCTAATTCTTTCGTTTTACAATGTTTCAATAAATCCCACAACTGAATCCATATAGGCACTTGTAAGAATTCAGTTTCCACAATTGAATCTTCTCCTTTCCATCTCTTTAAGTTGAGAATATAATTTTAAATAGCTAAGGAGCTCCATTCTCAATCCTAATCATCTCAATCTCCTTTTCAAAGAAAAATTGAAACACATTGCCACCATGATCCAAAACTTTGAAGCCCACCGGCTGTCTCCAGATCGCAAGTAGAGCAACCTCTAACGTACCAGCACTGAACTTATGATCAGCCATTAATCTCCCAACTAGAGTTCTTGTACACTTCTCCAAACCTTTCTTTATATCCTCCTCCCCAAATTCAATAATTTGATCTTCCTCCAGTACCTTCAATACTCCTCCTAACTCTTGAAATACAGCAGATGTTGCCATTATCAATTCGTATGAAACTTACTCAAAAAAAATTTAATAAGGATTAACCTCAAAAATTCTAGTAGGGCACTTTTTAAAAAATCCTAGCAACATGACACTTTAAAAATTAAAAATATACAAATGAAAGTAAATTATTG
>NC_029789.2:114391039-114391414 GCF_000816755.2 Arachis ipaensis
TACAAATTTTAGGTATATTAAATTAAATTTTAAAAATTATATTTTAAAAAGAATAAAATATTAAAATTATTTCAATTAAGCGGCAGCTAATAATTGCATTTGTAAACACAGACAGGGCAAAGGCCTATCACCACGTGTCAAAATCCTACAGGAGAAGTATTCAGTGACCTTAAGTCCTCAACAACCACAAATTCCAGGTTCGAGAAATGACCTGTTCCCAGTAAACTGGTCCTACCATTTACAGAGCATCTCATGACTCAGCCATCCCAATCTTTTTTTGCTTTTTGTCCCACGTGGAATCACCATTCCCTATTTCCCTCGCTCCAACCATTTTTCTTATTCCAATCTTAATTTTTATTAATAAGAAATAAAAAA
>NC_029789.2:114391603-114392452 GCF_000816755.2 Arachis ipaensis
TAAGATATATAATATTGACCTCTAAATAATTTTTTTTATTTTTATGTTAACTATTACCTATTGGCTATTGTTGTTTAAAATTAATTAATATTTCAATTAATAGTTTGTAATTTTGTATATTATTTTTCGTTAGTTTCGAGGCTTTTTCTTTCTCATAATTAATTAATAATCGATAAATTTAATTTTTAACATTATCGTTCCACATCTGTCCTTGTTGTTTCTTCCTCTATATATCCCTCGCCCCTTCCTTACAAATTTCTCTCTTTCCAGTAGTCACTGTTTTAGGTGCACCTTCTCAAATTGAAAACCATCATTTATTTTTCTCAAAAACCCCAAACATACAGAAAAATAAAAAAATATAAAAAATGCAAGTTCCATTGATAGACAGGCTCAACGATCTCCAAGCAGGTCTCAGTACACTCCAGAACCCATCGTTCCCTTCTCAGATCACTTCAACCTCCATCGCCGGAATCCAATCTGTTTCCATAGCTTACAGTTTCTGCAAATGGGGCGCTTTGATTCTCGCTCTAGTCGCCACCGTTGGCGGCATATTCAACAGAGTCACCATCTTCATCATCAGGTTCCGCAACAAAGCCCCTTCACTTCCCTCAATCTCGTTTAGCTCCGACGATGATTACACAAGCTCCGACAACGACGATGCCATTTCGGACTTGTCATCGTCGTCGGAGTTTGAAGACGGACACGAAAATGAACTCTCCGTGTTTTCCAGTTTTCAACGAGTGAACGAGTATTTTCGAGTGAGAGGCGCAAATGGAAACGACGTCGTCGATGAGGACGATGTTCAGAATCAAAACGACAACACTTGGCTTAAACGACGTCGTAGCATTG
>NC_029789.2:114392679-114393482 GCF_000816755.2 Arachis ipaensis
GGAGAGGGCGCGCGTGGTAATTTGGCGGTTAAGATTTGGGACACGCGCCTCAGGAAACGGAAGCCGACGGTGGTGGCGGAGTGGGGCCGGAGCGTGGGAAAGAATGTGCGGGTTGAATCTGGCGGCGTTCAGAAGGTTTACGTCACTGATGAAGGCCGTTACGGCGTTACGGTTGGTGACATGAGGAAAGTGTTGACGCCGTTAGGCAACGTAACGGAATCTGATGCGGATACTTGGTGGGATGCTGATGCTGTTATTGTCTCGGACGAGCCGTATTTGGGTAGTGATGACCATTCAATGTTGAGGACAAGTTAAATAAATGCGATTTCTGGTTGGTGCATATTGTTTAATGGGAAGGGGGAAAAAAAAGAAAAGAAAAAAGAAAATAATGGCACTATTGGATATTTTCTTGAAATTTTTCTAAATGTATTTGTATTATTTGATTAATTGTAAATTGAGTAGTATGTGTATAATTGTCAATTGACTAGGTCGTTTAATTTACACAACCATATTTTACGCGTGTGGTTTTTGGGGAAATCTCTTGCGTGATGCGCTTGGTTTAAAACAGGCGGTCTTAATTCAATAAAGTTAGTTAGTTCCCGTGTAAGCTTTAATGTTATGTTTCATTGGATCAAGTATCTCTACTAAAAATGTTGATAAAATCATTAAAATGTCTGAATGAGGGATTAATTACTTTTAAAATTTTTAGTAATTAAATTTAACGAAGTCATACCATATGTATATTTATGTATATACTCTTTTTCTTTGTATACATTTTTTTATCTTTTCATTCTTAACCTAAA
>NC_029789.2:114393945-114411533 GCF_000816755.2 Arachis ipaensis
TTGTGTAATTTGTATTGAAATTTTTGTGTTGTATGTATTTTGTTGGTTGGATATCAATATTTTAGACATGTATATACGTATTTTGTTAGTTTTATGTTAATATTCTAGGCATGTGGCCCTTTAAAAATTTATGTTATGTGCATTAAAATTCAAATAGAAAAAGACGACGACCACGTTGACGTCGACGAATGATAATGACGGAAGAAGAAGAGGAACAAAAAGAAGTAATAGCGACAATGCATATGTACATATATTTGAAAAAGAAGCACGTTGTGACTTAATTAAATACTTAATTTAAAAGAACTTGTACGCCTAATTTTATTGTATTTTTTTGGAGGATGGGAGGGAAATAGCTAAGGTCACTAACAATAACCTAGGACTTGGAGAGTGAAGAACAATTAATAGAGAATAGAAAAATAAATTATAAATAACACAACTCTAACTAATAAATCCTTAGTTGTAATAAGAAAAATGTACAGATAGAATCATACCTTGTTAATTGTACTCTTCATTCTTTTGGTTTTATGAATTCAGATCTTCTCAATTATGCACTTATGTTATGCAATAGGTTTTATTTTAGCTATATTATTACAACATATTTGATTATATTGTGTTGTTCTACACTTAAACGAAAAAGTTAAATCCTAAAATTCTATAATTCTACACTATAATTCTGTATTTCTATAAATTTGCATTAAAATTTTATAATTATGCTCTAAAATTGTTTGATTTTGCACTTAGAAATTAAAATTCTGCATTAAAATTTGGCAATTATGCTCTAACATTGTTAAATTTTTTTCTTAAACAATAGAATTATGTAATTCTGCACTTTGAAAATAAAATTATATAATTTTACACTAAGAATATAATTATGCAATTCTGCATTAAAAAAATCAGTAGAACAAAAGAAAACAATCTTACGTTCTATAAAATTTTCAATACGTATAAATTCATTAAAAGTCAAAGATCCAACAAACAATTGTGCAGTAGCAAACTAGACCATTATAATTCTTCTATGCTACTATTTCTTGTAATTCATTGTACAAGTACATTGCAAAACACGCAACAGTAGTTAAGTACCAAAAAAAAAAAAAATCATCATAGGGTAATTGAGATTCACGTGGTACGTGGAGTGTAAAATTCACAAAATTAATAAATAATTAATAAATAAATAAATTATTGTTTAAAAAAAATTAAAAAATAGAATTGTATAGTTTAATGAGATAGAACTAATTAAAATAAAAATTTTGACATTAATTTTAAAGAATTTGATCCAAGATTGGGTCGAACGGACTAAATCGAATAAATCGGGCCTATATTGGACCCAAGGTCCAACCGAACACCCATTTAAGTGAAGAGCTTCGGCTCTTCCTCCCCAAACAAAAGGGGAATCACGTTGAAGCAAACGGGAAAGGAGAGTGAGAGCTTAATCCCTTGTCCAACTTCAATCTTTCATATCTTTTGATCCGGAGCTCCGATTGACGAGTCGTCAGCGGCCACGCGTTCGTCTCAAAATTCTCTACAAAATCCATTAATTAATTTGGTAAGAAAATCTCAATCCCACTCTCAGTATCTCCTTCACAAATTTGAAAATTTAATGTTTGGGTGTTGAGATTTTTAGTTGTTTTGATGTTCTAGGGTCAAATTAACTAGAGAAAATAAGTGAGTCTTGCTCAATTGATGCATAAATAAGGTAAGAACCTCAAGCTCTTGTTGATTTGTAAATTAGCAAGCTTGAATATTGATTATAGTGATATGTTATGGGATTAGATTGAATATTGTTGATTTGGAGTACATTGATGATGTTAGGAGCTTGAATATTGGACCTTGATGGCTGAGATTCGGTTCGGGGAGGTTTTGAGGCTGTGGACTCTTGAGAAACGTTGACCTTGAAGTGTCTTTGGATTTTAAGAAAAATCGGCTAAAGGTACGGTTTAAGTTTCATTTAGGTACCGTGCGGTGTGATGTGAATTCCTAGGTTAGATGCTCCTAGAACTAAGCTTGAATGGTATATTTGAATATATTGATATATGTATGTGAATATTGAGGATTGATTATAAGATTGCTTATGAGTTATGTTGTGTTGGTTGAATGTGAATTATTGTTGTGTTGGTTAATGATACGAGTATAGTGGAAGGTTGATGAGACAATGTATTGAATATGATGTTGTTTTGAGTATGAACCGTTGGGGTTGAATTTGATGAGTTTGGATGACGATGGGTTATGAAATAAATGAAAATTGTTTAGGTATATTTTGGGACAGGAATTGATTTGATTGGTAATGTTGTGAAGCATGGAATTTTGGGAAATAAGTTAGGAAGTTGTAGAAATGGAGGTTTATGATTTTGAATGAAAACTTGATTTTTGATTGAACTTCGGCAAGCCATAACTCGGCTTCCGGACCTCTAATCCTTTCCAAACTTATTTCATTTGAAAATTGAGTCCGTGAAGTTTACGCCGTTTGAAGAACGGATTAAAAATGATTTCTAACAAAAGAGTTATGCGCATCAGAAGTTGGCTGAGAAAAAGAAATTTCTGCAATACTTAGCAACTTTTTGGGAATTCTAAAGGGTTTGAGTACGTGAGGTCACACCCAACGCGGCCGTTTGGTTCGGCCAGACGTGCTTGTGTATGTGGGCGCATTCACGTGACGCGAGAAATCCTTTCGGACCAAGGAGACTTGTAAGACCTAGAACTTTTGAAAAGTCTTATTATGATCAAGTCTCAAATCATATAGTTATTTATAGCTTTAATTTCAGAAATTATTTTATTAAAGATAATTAAGGCAAGTTTTGATTTATTGAATTTGAGATAAGTTATGATTATTATCCAATTTTATAATTATTGGATTATTTTCTATATTTAAATTATAAAGTTGATAGTTATGAAAGTAATTTATAAAATTGATGAACAAATAGTATTTTCTATATATATTTAGAGTTGGATTTAATTTGGGTTTCAATTACCATATTGTTCCTATTTTTAATTGAAACTACAAAACTACCCCTAGCTTAACCCTAACCCTAATTTTCAAAATAGTGAAACCCTAATTCCCCAAACCCAACAGCCACCACCCCAACCCCCATCAGTAACACAAACACGCGCTGTTCCTTGAGAAACCAATGAAGGAAAAAAAAGAAAGGGAAGGCAGAAATTGGGGGAAGGGAAGAGAGGAGGAGCGGTGCCGGCGAGGAGCCCAATACCGCCGCCGCTGCGTCATCGCTGGGTTTGCCGCAAGTCAGGCCTGAGGCGAGAGACAGAGAGCTGCCGCGAGGGAGGAAGAGGAAGGACGGGGAGATCGGGCGTTCCCAGTCGTCGTCGCCGTGCCTCCATCGCGACTGACCCGCCGCCGCTAGGGTTTGTGGTCGCCATTTCTGTGACTGCCAACAAGCACCGAGGAAGAAGGACGCCACCGGCGCCGTTCAGGGCAGAAGGAGGAGTCGTGCGAAAGGCAGACAAAGAGGGAGACTCTATCGCGCCGTCACTGCGCCAGACCACCGCGCATGAGGAGCCGGGATGCCGCTGCCCTTCCCGTCGCAGAAGAGAGAGCCCAGAGGAGAGAGAGAAGTTGCGCGATGTTGAGGGTGGGAGATGCGGGCCAGTGGCGCGTGCAGGAGCGCAACCCACTGCACGGAGCTATCGCCGCCGTTTCTGCCGCCGGCAAGCTTCGGTTAGCACCGCCGAAGCTTTTGCCCGTTTCTGTCACCGGAGAACCTCGCTTCCGTCGCCGGAGAACTCTTCTGGTAAGGGTTTTAATTGTGGTTTCTGTCCTTTTTGAATTCCAAGAATATTATAGTCACTGCGTGTTGGTTCCAGTTGTCGTCATTGGAATTTGTTGCCGCTACCGCTTGAGGTGGCTGCTGAGCTGCCGCCGAACTGGCTCGGAGACCGCCGCTGTTTCGGTTCAGCCGTTCCTTCTTCGGTTCGGTAAGCTTTTCGATTTGAAAGCCCTTTCGTTACTGTTCTGTAATCTCACGTTGAGGTTTATGGCGTTAATTGCTACAAAATTGAGTTTCGGTTATTATATGTTACGATTAGAGTTGTTATGGTTATTGCGAAAGTGGCTGGGAGCTGAGATTTTGGTTGCCGTCAGTTCAGGTTGAGGCGGAAAGGACTTTGTGAGATGTTTGGGTTATGGATTTGCGTTTTGAGGTAGGGGCGCTTTCCGAAAACTATATTTTTATATATATTGAAATTATTACATATGGATACTGAGGTGAGAGAATATGTATTTGGTGATTGTATCGGCCTTATGTATGGTTTGATTTTGTCTCGATTGTTGTGTGGCTTTGTGAAACGAAATGCTTTTGAAGTTGATTCTTTTAAAGCTTTGAAATCGAGTTTAATCCGTTGAGAATTGATTTGAGTTAATTTTCTTGAGAATGTGAAAAATAGAATACACTCTTGAATTCAGCCTGGTTTGCTTTAAATGATCTGGTTTGATAAATGATGGTTGTTGAACCGTTTCTTTAAAGCTTTAGAAATGAGTTTATTCGGCTGATAATGATTTAATTTTGAAACGATTTTCTTGAAATATCAAATTGAGATGACTGTTGGATTTGGCTTGCGTTGAACTGATTTTGAATTTTGGGCTGTTGAAAAAGATTGTGGACTGTTTTGTTGGGACCCGAACTGGGTGGCAAAGTCCAAGTTTTAGGGGAGGTGTTGCCGAAATTCCGGTAGAATCCGGGACTTTACTGAAATGTTATTCGGAAACTTATGAGTTAATGGCTTCTACTATTTTATCTGAATTATTAAGAAAGGGATGACTTATGCTTTTGAAATGAATTATTAAAAAGGAAATTGTGATTTAGTCTTGTTTCTTAAGAAAAGTATTATATTTTCCTTGTGAACAAGTTATTTAGATGAAACTTATGCTTTAAGACTGTTTTAAATGTGAAAAGGGTTTATGCCTTTGAATTTGGCTCGAGGGTTTTAATTAGAGAAGTTTCAGTGACTTTGAAAGAACCTGAATGTCTACTGACAAGTTTCATTCTAAAATATTTTGGAAAAAGTTTTAAATACTCCTTGAGTTCTGCATTTTCGTAAGATTAAAATAATTTCTGAACAGTTTGAAACGCTTTAGAATTTCTCATGGGGTTGAAGTTAGTTTTTGTCTAAGTAAAGAAAACTTCTTTGAAAAGAGTAATTGATTACATGACTCAGTTTGGCTTAGATCCTATTTTGTTGCTCAAATCAGGAAGCCATGGTTTTAATGATTTTAAGTGAATTTGAGGAAATGAGTTATGTTAATCTCCCCTAAAGACTTGGGACTCTGCCGATGAACTTTGATATAAAATCCCGTTGTTGGATGGATGATTTTGAATATTTCAAAATAAATCCTTACCTTGCCATGTTTTTGGAAGTTTTGGAAAGAGAATGCCGATGGTGGCTTTGTTTTAAAAGGAGAATCTACCTTGAGTAAAAGTGGCTTATGAGCCTGAGATGATTTGAGAAATGAGATCTTTAAAGCCAAGGCTAAAAAGAGTTGAAAATTGATTTTAAAGTGAAATAAATTGAGAAAAAGTGCTTTATGGCTTAAATGTCGATTTTATGAATTTGATGATGTTGAATGGTGGAAGTGCTGTTCTGTTATGGGTCGGAATGGCTGTGTATGATTATGAACATTGGCTGGTTATGGATTTAACCATGAGCCGGATGGCTGAGTTATTGCCATGTTACGGCGGTGCCATTATTGAATTATGACTAAGTATGAAATGCATATATGCTATTGAATGAAATGTGAATGTTGTACTTTCACTATCTGAGATACGAGTTTTCCTAGGTAGTAGCAGTGGCTAGCCACCACGTGCTCCAGGTTGAGACTTGATACTCTATTGACCCTATGTCGTAAGGGTGGTGGGGCACTGTGAAAGCCCCGGATGAGATCGCCCCCGTGAATATACACCAGTAAGGGTGTTGGATATGGATTATGATTATGATCATGATAATGATCGAGAATAACTCGAGTTGGAGATGCACGACAGAGGGACAGTCCAATGGTTAGCTATTAGGACTTGTCGGGTTGGCTATATAACCGACAGATGATATCATCAGCCACTAGGACAGGCATGCATCATATGCATCTATGTGACATTGTTTGGGTGTGCATATTGTACTTGGTTTGCCTTTGTGACTACTTGTGATTAACTGCTAATTGTTCTACTTGCAATAACTGTTTGCTTGTGCTTGCATTTTCCTATTTGTGTTTGCTACTGAGATTCTGTTGGACTGTGGTGATTAGATTGTTGGTTGGATTGTTTGGGCCGAGGGCCGTGGTTGAAATGAGATAGACCGATGGTTGGTTTTGGTTTTGTGTTCTGGTTTGGAAAAGTATGAAAGGCTATTTTGGATCAGCATAGATAAACCTTTTTGAAAGGCTTTTAATGTTTTTGAGAATTGAACGGTTCCTCTTTCAGAAAAGGTTTTCGACTTTACTTTTATTGTAAACCGTTGTTTTTGAAATTCCCCTATTAGGATATAGGCGCAGAAGTCACGAGAAGTTTATTTAGTTGTTGTTGAGATGCTCTGTATTGTTTTAGTTATGGTGTATTGAACCCTCGCCTTTATCTTGATATATGCTGTAAGAGGGATAGGATTTGTATTGGTTAATGCCGTAATATTATTTATATATATATATGGATGTACTCTTTATGAGTTTTTGTAAGTTGTATTGTATGTATGGATGTACGTTGTATAGCAAAAGTATCTTTTGGATCGGTTCTGCGGTTTAAAGTTTTAAACAGGCCCATATTTTAGTATTTAATAGTATAAGAGTCGTCGTAATGTCTAAACTATCAGAGTTGCGCAGCCGGAAGTGTGAGTTTTGGTAGTTAGGGTGTTACAAGACTCGCGTATGCGAGCAAAGGTCGTGTACGCGAGATGGGAAAAATTACACTTCCGCGTACGCAGGACATGGTTTGCATACGCAGGGTCCTATTTTTCAACAAGTTGAATTTTGTAATTTTAAACATAATTTGAAACTTCTAAACCTCTATTTCTACTCTCTAAGAGCATAGAATTGAATTGTAATGGTAATGAAAGGGGGTTGAACTAGGAAGGGATGGTGACTTAGAGGTGAAGAGAGATTTTGAAGTGGGGGATTTGAATTAAAAAGTGTGGATAAAGTGAGTAACTAAGTAATGAGGTGATGAAAATGTTGAATGAGATGTAAAGGATGATGATGATGATAAATGATGAACTTGAGATTGAATTGAGATATGAATTGATGAAATGTGAGTGTACGAGAGAGGGTATAAGGGCGGTATGATAAATAGTGAGTGTGATTGGAGAGTGTGACGGGCACTATATCCCAAGAGTGTGCTGGGCACTATATCCCTAGTAGATAGTGATTGTGGCTATGATTGATTAATTGAGGAAGTGTGGAATATTAAGATAGATATGAATGAATAAATGTGATTATGAGACATGATTGAGGGATGGCTGATATTGATGAGTATCTTGAGTTTCTCTCTATTGCAAGGCGTGTCGGACATTATATCCCATGAGTGTGGCAGGTACTATATCACGAGAGCGTGGCGGACACTATATCCCATGAGTGTGACAGGCACTATATCCCGAGAGCGTGACGGGCACTATATCCCGAGAGCATGACGGGCGCTATATCCCAAGAGTGTGGGAACACTTTATTCCGGGTAATGCGACAGATACTATATCGCATGAGTGTGGTAGCAACTATATCCCGAGAGTGTGACGGGCACTATATCCCAAGAGTGTGGAGGCATGTCAGAGAGATGATATCTGAGTTAGCTGCCGGATGTGTCGGGTTCTGGCGATATAACCGACACATGAGCTCACGGCCAGTAGGAAAGACATACATTATATGCATATGTTTGAATTGTTTGGGTTTGTTTAATTGCTTTGGTTTACCTAATTGTACATGTTTCATGATTATTAGCTAATTATCTTACTTGCCTTACTTGTGCATTACTTGTCTATATTATTTGTGTTTGTATAAAAGTTGAATTACTTGAGGGATGGTTCGGTTTTTAGATTATTTGGTTGGAAGGTAGTGAAAGTATGAAGGATATTGGATTAGAATTAGAATCCCCTATGATAGTTACTAAGTTATGGGTTGGTGAGAACTTAGGATGAATATGACGAGGTAAGAAGATTAAAATGCTTAGTGAATTTATGTTATAGTACATTGTACTTATTTGGCACTTTTACCGTATTGGGAACTCAGGGGTCAGGGGTTCTTATTCCGTATATATATTATCTGTTTTTCAGATGCAGGTCCTGGTGCTCAGTAGTGAGCTGGATTCGTCTAGAAGGTGGAGAAGTTTATTTGAATCTGTTTTGTACTTTTAGAATCTCTCCTGTTTACTTTGAAAAACCTTCAATATGATGTACACAAATGTTTATTTTGTAACTTGCCTATAGAGACGATGATGTATCTTTAAGAGAGATAGGAAATATTGTTGTCAAACTAGTTTTAAATTCTGTACCCTAGCCGGCCTAGTTATCTATATACGAGAGTGTTTTTCGTTGGTGATTTTATTTTATTCCTTTTCAGACTTCTCGTTTACTAATTATTTCATTTAAAAAAAAACATACACACACACACACACACACACACACACACACACACACACACACACACACATATATACTTACTATTGTTCCATCTTGAGTAGTACCACCGTAATATCGTTGACATATGACTCGAGCATAAGGATGTGTATTTTAGGGTGTTACAAGATGTAGTGGCATTGATATACTTGCCCCCACTTGCTCCCAGTCGAGAATGATTTGAGATTTGTAAAATTATCTGAGTTTCGGATTTCCTTGGGTAGATGTAGTGGGTCGGTTCTACTTGCTCCAGGTTGAGATCTGAGATTCTGTTGACCCTACGTCGTAAGATATGGCCGGACACTTAGACCTTTCCGGATGAAATTTTGAGCTTGGGATGCACGCTCGCAGGGATTGTTCAATGGTTAGCTACCAGGACATGTCGGGTTGGCTATGTAACCGACAAATGATATCATTGGACATAGGGCAGGCATTCATCATTTGTATATGTTTGACTTGTTTGGGTTTGCTTACTTGTTTTGGTTTGTCTAATTGTATATGCTATGTTACATGACTATATGCTACTTGCATTATTTGTATCTACCATTACTTGTCAGTTTTGTTTGTTCTTCTACAACTGAGAGATCCCCCCATGCTGATGTTGGTTGACGCTGAGGGTTGATGCTGGTTATGATTATGATTCTGTTGAATGAAGTGTTGAGGAAAGATGGAGAATGTGGACTTAGACTTAGAATCTATGTTAGTTGCCAAGATTATGGATTAGAAATAATTTAAGCTGGACATAGTGATGTGTGGAGAATTAAGATTGTTTAGTGAGTTCATGTTGTCGTATGCAGTATTTATTTGGCACTTTTACCGTACTGAGAACACATGGGTTGGAGGTTCTCATTCTATATATATCACTTGTTTTTCAGATGTAGGTCTAGGTGCTCAGTAGTGAGATGTGCTTCATCTAAGAGATGGCAAAGATCATTAGATTTTTGCTTTATTTTGTTTAGATTCTCTCTGCTTTTGTTTTGAAAAACTTATATTATGTATTTAACTCTTTTGAAAACTTACCTATAGAGGCCTTTATGTATCTTTTAGGAGAGATAGGAGATATTGTTGTCAAACTGCTTTTATTTTATACCCTAGCCGGCCTAAACTTTGCGGGTCGCGACTAGTGGCTATTTACTTATATTATATAACTATATTCTGTCATTATCTTATCCTTCTTTACTGCTTTATCCTTATATCACTTTCGATCACGCTTTATCTTCTGTTTTATCGATATCTGAGTATTATCCGTTCGTGATTTTGTTTTACTCCTTTTCAGCCTTCTCGTTTAATACTTCCTTTCAATTATATCTATAAATATGTATTGTAATCCATCTTAAGAGTTGTACCACCTTATTATCATTGACTTATGACTTGAGCATAAGGATTTGAATATTAAGGTGTTACACAAAGCAAGCAATGCTACGAGAATATCAATAAATAGAGCAAGGAGTGGGATCCAACCCTTGAGGAGTTTGACTTGCCAGAGACTGATGAGAATGACTCAGAGGACGAGAGTCAAGCAATGGACATGGATGCAGAGGATACCCATAATGGAAAGCATAATTAGTTAGCGCACAGAGGACCATGCGACATTTAAGTGTGGAAAAAATTTCATAGCTTCATTGTATATACATCTTTTTATTTTTAATTGTGATTGGATGAATATAGAGGATAGAAATTAGGTTTTTTTTTCTTTATGAATTTGTTAAATTGAGAATAGTAGGGAATAGAGAAAAAATTTAGAATTTTATTTTCATCCAACTAGAAAAAAAAAAATAAATCTTAGGGTACTTAGTTAGAATAATAGATTTTCCAGAAAAATAATTTTAGGACATCCTATTAACTTAAATTAGAATTTTTTTTTTCATTAAATTGCTTGAACAACGATTATGGAACATAGATTAAAGTTTGAACACACAACTTAGTAAGCCTTGAGCCTTTAATGTGTGGTTGTATGCTTTTAACTATTATTTCATTTTTGTATGTATTATTTTCTCTACAATTGTAATCTTTGACTTATTTTATTTTTGATGTCCAATATCTTGTGTATGCATGTATTTATATGATTGAGACTATTGTTTCATATAATCTCACATACCTAAATAATCTTATTTTATCCATCTATCATTGTTAACTAATTTTGAGCTTAATAAATTTTTCTTTGTTCTTAATTTTTAGCACAACACTCTCCTAAGCAAAAAATCATGAATGCTCTTAATTTGATTTTTGATTAGATTAAACTAGTGGATGTTGAATAATCTAAATGAGAAAAAAAGGAAAATTTTGGTGGAAAAAAGGGTATATTGATTGAAAATTATGGAAATTGGGCAAAACACATACCTTCGTTATATTGTGAAAGCATATGCATATATTCAAAAAAAAAATAAATTTGTATAGAAGGAAAAAAAAGAAAAAAAATGAAAGCAATAAATATTGTTCTATATGGCATTCCTAGGAGTAATAAGTGAATATGTGATGTGAATTAATTAAGAATGCATGGGTGTGTGTGTGAAAAATAAAGGACAAAATACAATAGTAATAGGATTTTGTATTAAAGTTGAACATATAGTTATAGATTAGATGCAAGTTTAAACTAATCAAATGTTTAAATTTTTAATCCACTTAACTAAATATATCCTCACCTTGTCCTATCTCCATTACAATCCTCTAAAGTTCTCATGATATTTGTATACTTGCATTGAATATTTGTTGATTGTTAGAAGGAGAACAAGTCTTAAAAAGCTATGTTAGAAGAGAATTGAGAAATTGAACCATATATACTAGAGCGATAAGAAAGTAAACACGTCAGTGAGGATTTGATTGCTCAATCTTGCAAGTTTGTAATTTTTTTTTAGAATTGAAATAGATTAATAGGATTGAATTGATTGCTATATTGCTTTTGGCCCTATATGTTCATATGTTTCTTAGAAATTGATTTATTTTAATTAAGTAGATAGAAATAGGTAGAATTAGGTAGAGTAATTAATGAGGGTTGACATCCCCTAACTTTATCTTCATTAATGTATAGCATGAGAACTTGCTTTTGTCTAAGTGTGTGAGAGTTGATAAACCTATAATTTATAATATTTTTGGATTGAAAAGAGTGAAATTACCAACTTAACTTGTACTTATTCCTTAAAATAAAAATATATAGTTTTATGAATTTTTTTCTAATTGTGCTTAATTAATTGAAACATACTTTTTAGGCCTTTAAAATAATTAAATTAATTTTATTTTTATTTTATTCGATGTCTTGATATTTTGTTTAAATTGTTTAAGGTTTAGAAGGTAAGAATGATTTGGAAAGACGGAAGAAAAGCATGCAAAAGTGGATATTTCATGAAGAAATGAAGAATCGAGAAAGCTGTAGGTAGAAATGTGTACGCATCATGCGTGCGTACGCACCATACCTAGCACGTGACTCACTTAAAACAGCACGTGACTCCTGATTTGGGGGGCCATTTTGACCCATTTCATACCATTTTTAGGACATATTAGAAGCAAGCTTGGAAAGGAAACATACACACATTCAGATACACTCATATTTCTTTTTTTTAGGGTTTTAGAACCCTAAATTCTAGACAGAGAAGCTCTAATTTCTCTCTAGAATTCAAGGATTTCTTATGAATTTATCTCTTATTTTTAGATTTTAGTTTGTTTAATTGTAGTTCTTAGTTTATAATTTCTACTTGTTTTGCTACTCTAGTTGATCTCTTAAAATTTCTTGTTATTTTTTCTAGTTTGTTATTTTAGTTTATGAACCATTGTTAAATTTTTACTTTTCTTCAATGAATTTGATATTTTATGTTTTATTATTGCTTATTGGAGATATTATTGCTTTCTTGAATTGTGTAGTTGTAGATTTTACTCATTCTTGTAATTTATGAAATTTTATGTTTATGCACTCTAAATATTTGACAAAATGCTTGAACTAGTTATAAAGTAAATCTTCACTCTTAGCTTGGTTTGGGAACTTTGGTGAACTTGAGTTACTAATGTCCAAGTTGATTGATAATTTAGAGATATTAATTAATCTTGTTTCCACTAACGCTAATCTTTCGCTAATTCAATTAGTAAGTTAGTCAAGACTTATGACATAAGATTAATTAAGCCTAATTGACTTTTCTCAATTTGTAAAGGTTGATGAATTGTATTTGTTTTTTTTTTTTGTAATTATCATATTGTGGTTAATGACAAGGATAATGATCCTTAACCCTCAGTCCTTACCAAGATCTTTTAACATTTGAATTTACTTTCATTTCTTACTTAGTTACTTTAATTGTTCTTAGTCTTATCGCTTTGCTATTTAATCCTTGCTTGCTTTTTTAATTTCTTGTTATTTAAATTTTCATCAATTTATGTCAAATCTTTGATTTTTTCATAGCCAATGATAATACACTCGATTGTGATTCTTAAGGAGAATGACCCGAGATTAAACTCTCGATTATTGATTTGAATTGTGATATTCTAATCTAAACTTTTATAATGTTAAATTTCAGTTTAGGACTATATCTACAATGTAATTAATCTTTTAAACTTGTAAATTTTTAAACTGGTCTTTAGCGCTCATTAGTCTCCATGAATGTTTTTTGGTGGTAAGGTCTCAACTACTTCTTCTTGATCCTTTACCTTTAGCCAATTGAGTTTTTTCCATGGTAATTCAGCAAGAAAGACAACTACAAGCAGTTTTTGGCATTTTGAATGAGCAAAGAATCGTCGCTACCGCCATTGAAGGTCAACGACCAGGATGTGGCCACGGACACAGCTTTGGCAGAGGACGCGGTGAAAGTTCTTCCAAGCAGTGCACTCATTGCGGCATAACAGGGCACACGGTGGATGTGTGTTATGCAAAGCACATATATCCGCCTGGACACCTGTGCTACGCCGGACGACTTTGCATTGGTGACCGTGCTGCTTCCTCCATCAACAGCGTCACTTTCTCCATTGCCAACCCTGCTCTACTTTCCAACGGTGCCACAAGCATCGTTCCATCATCCTCTTTGCAGAACCTAATTTAAGGAGAAATGGCTGTAAGGGCATCGGCAGAACCAATTCTTGGTTTGACACAAGTCTATCATATAGCCTTGATGAATTTTCTGAAAAGAACCAAGGCCTATAGTTAAATTTCTAAGGATGAAACTTGTGATGTATGACATTTTTCTAAGCAACGGCCTAACGACTTAATGTATATGGATATATGGTACTTTTTCATCAAATCTCAATTCATAATCACAAATATTTTTTTACCATTGTTAACGATTTTAGCTATTTTACTTGGGTTATTTTGTTAAAATAAAAAAGTGAGGTATCTTAACACATTAAAAATTTCATTGTTTTGGTTGAAATACAATTTAACTCTAAGATCAAATTTATTTGATCCGATACTGGTCCAAAATTTTTTTTATCAAATTTTTATTCATTAAAAGGCATTATTCATCAATGAAGCTACATCGAAACCCCCTGTACGAAATGGGCAAGTCAAACGTAAGCACCAACACATTTTAAATGTTTTCCATGCCCTCATATTTCAATCAAACTTACCTATTACTTTTTAGTCTTATGCTATTTACCATGCAGTTTATTTAGTAAATAGATTTCCATCCGTTATTCTTAATTTTAAAACTCTTTTTGAAACTTTATTTGATAAACAATTCAATTACAATGATCCCAAAATTTTCAGTTGTTTATGTTTTGTTTCAACTATTATAAGCAATCATTCTAAATTTGATTCAAGAGCACAAACATATTTTTTTTTCTATCAAAATTATTTTAAAGGATTTATTATTTATCTTTTTTAACACACAAAAATTACAATTTCTAAAAACATGATCTTCCATGAACTTATATTTTTCTTAGCCAAAATCAATCAGCAACCCACACAAAATGATCCTACCCTTATGCCACATCCACATGATTTAGGCCCAAATACTACCAATGCACCACCCAACTAAATAATTCAGAAGCACTCTCCATTTCTATCAGGGCTTCTCTTTTACCCAATGAACCACCACATACTTGCAACCCACTCTACAACCACAAACTCCCCTCCCTTGGAATCACCAAATTCCCTCTCTCTTCTAAATTCCCTTTATCCTCTTTCTCCCATTCTATTTCATTCCCATCTTTTTCACCTTGTTCTTAAACCCCTTCCTCCTCTGTTTCCGGTGACTCTTGTTCTTCCTCTTCACTGATGGCCTTTCCCTCATCCTCTCTTTCTAACTCTCATATAACCCCTCATCCCATTGAGTCATCGCCACTAGCCACTGAACCTCCATCCAGCCACATTATCCGGTGCAACCATTGTCAAACCTGGCCCTCCACTCATATCTCTGATTATGTCTGTAATACTTTTCTTACCCTTCAAATTTATTCATCCTCACGCTCAAGGTACCCTTTGTCTTTAGTTTTCTCTTTTGCTTCTTTTTCTCCTTCACATCAGAAATTTCTCTCATCCTTATACTTTGATTATGAACCGAAGACTTTTTGAGATGCTGTTAAGGTTTTTCACTAGTAAAATCTATGACAGAGGAGATTGCTGCACTTGAGTTGAACATGACCTAAGCTCTAGTTGAGTGTCCTCCGACTGTGAAACCTATTAGGTGTAAGTGGATTTACAAGATTAAATGACAACATGATGGTAGTATTGAATGCTATAAGGCTCACTTAGTGACTAATGATTTCACACAGACAAAAAGGGTAAAGTTTTTGAGACATTCTCACCGATAGTGAAACCCGCAACCATCAGAATTGTTCTTGCGCTAGCTTCGATTAAGGGATAGCCGATTTAGCAACTTGATGTTAACAACGCCTTCCTCCATAGAGATTTGACAGAAATTGTCTATATCGCTCTACCTCATGCCCTCAAATCTTCTCAGTCGAATTAGTATTGCATATTGCTCCAATCATTATATGGATTAAGACAATCTAATATAATGTTATATTAGAAACTCTCTCTTCTTCTTGTTTCTTATGGATATCAGTAAAAAATTTTATATTAGAGTTTGTTCTTCAAAATTCTGGACACTAATGTTTGCATTATACTGGTTTATGTTGATGATATTGTGATTATTAGAAGTTCCTTTTCTAAGATAGTAGCCATAAAAAAAATTTTGGATTCTAATTTCAAAATTAAAGATCTTGGTGCATTGAAGTAATTCTTAAGTATTGAGGTAGCTCATTCTTTCCAGAAGATTTATTTATCACAAAACAAATACTACTTAGACCTTTTGAACGATTATGGGCTTCTGGGTGCGAAATTCGCTACTGTCCCTATGGATAGTACTACTAGACTTTACCAAGATAATAATCCTCCTTTATCTGATCCATTTATTTATCGGTGTCTCGTGGGTTGGTTGATTTATCTCACCACGACTCGCCCGGATATCATCTATGTGACCTAATAACTTAGCCAATTCATGGCCGCCGCTACTCTGGTTCATTATACAACAACTCTTCGAGTGCCAAATATCTAAAAAATAATTCAGAAAAATGTCTTTTCTTTCCCAGATTCTTAAGTCTTCAGATATATGGCTTTAGTGATTCTAATTGGGCGGGTTGACAAACCCCGTTTTGACGGTTTATCCTGTATTGATTTTAAGAGATTTTATCACCTTTTACCCATATTTATTCAATGAAATAGCATGGTTTTGTGATTGTCTCCTTATTTGTGCTTAGATGTGAAAACATGCTTTTAGACCCTTAATTTGATGGTTTTAATCTCCCTTTGATTCCACTAGATACCTTGATATGTTTGTTAGTGATTTTAGATTGAAAAGGCTAGGAATGGATCAAAGGAGTGAAGAGGAAAGCATGCAAAGTGGAGAAATCATGAAAAGTCAAAGAAGTTGAACTCGCCCATGGACGCGCGCGCGCACCTGGCGCTTGCGCGCACCTGCGAATCACCCCATGGACGCGTACGCGTGCTGTGCGCGTACGCGTCGGTGCTGGTTTATGATTTTTAATGAAAACGTGACCAACGAATTCTCAAGGGTTGTTGGGCCCAATCCCAACCAACTTTGGCGCCAAAGATGCTATTTAAAGCCAAGGATTGAAGAGCAATGGGGAATCCAATCATACTTTTAATCATTAGCTTAGTTTAGTAGTTAGAGTTAGTTTCTAGAGAGAGAAGCTCCCTCTTCTCTCTAGAATTAGGATTAAGATTAGGTTTAATTCTTAGATCTAGATTTTTAATTCATGCTTTCATCTCCTTCTACCTCTCAATTCTTTGTTGTTACATTCATTCTTCTTCCATTCTTTTATTGTAATTTTCTTTATGTTGTTCTTATACTTTGTTGTAGATCTACTATTGTTCCTTCCATTTTCTTTCAATTCAATAAGAGGTAATTCATAATAATTGTTCTTCTTTGCTTTTCTATTGTTGATCTCTTGCCTTTGTAGTTAGATCTCTCTTTAATTCTTGCAATTTATGTTGTTTACTTTTATTGCCTTTTATGTGTTTGTTGAAATGCCTCTTCTAGATATAGTATAGATTTTGTTCCTCTTGGCCTAGGTAGAGTAATTAGTGACACTTGAGTTATCTAATTCCTTTGTTGATTGGTAATTGGAGAGATTGCTAATTGGTTTAGAGTGCACTAAAGCTAGTCTTTCCTTGGGAGTTGGCTAGGACTTGTGGCTCAAGTCAATTCATCCACTTGACTTTCCTTCAATTAGTAAGGGTTAACTAAGTGGTAGCAATGAACAATTCTCATCACAATTGAAAAGGATAACTAGGATAGGACTTCTAATTTTCATACCTTGCCAAGAGCCTTTTATAGTTGTTAGTTTATTTTCATTGCCATTTACTTTTCATGCTTCTTATCCAAAACCCCAAAATAACTCATAACCAATAACAAGACACTTTATTGTAATTCCTAGGGAGAACGACCCGAGGTTTAAATACTTCGGTTTATAGATTTTAGGGGTTTGTTACTTGTGACAAACAATCTTTTGTATGAAAGGATTATTGTTGGTTTAGAAACTATACTTTTACAACGAGA
>NC_029789.2:114412076-114414129 GCF_000816755.2 Arachis ipaensis
AAGAACGAAGAACCACCTTCCTATAATGAACTCTTTCTCCAAGACAATGAACCCTCTTATCCACCCCAATTCTCAATGGATGAAACCTTATACTTCAAGCCTCTAATGGATGGAACCCTTGGTGTTCTTCTTCAAGGACATGAGGAGATGACAAGGGATGTGCAACAATTCATGACCGCCTTGGATGCGGTGGTAAACCGGTTAGCATGAAGGAGAGATTGGAAACTCCGGTGGAAAAGGAGGAATGCTACTTTGTGTTAGAACAATTGGAGGAACCTAGGACCATTGAAGAAGAGGAAGAAGTGGTTGAAGACTTAGGAGATGCGGAACTTCCATGGGAAGCTAAAATCAAAGAAAATCCCTCCGAGAAGAGTAAATTTGATGTTGAAGAGGAATGTGCACAACCTCCGAGGCATATTCTATATGAAGACTTTGAGAGAATGAAGCAAGAATTGAGTTCCCTTGGTAATGAAGATCATGCATCTAATCTTCTTGGTGAAGAATCCTTTGAATTTGAAGAACCTTCTCCCAATGAATTTAAAAGTGATGTGGAGGTAGATTTCTCTCAACCTCCCATTTATGACTTGAGTGATGTTGAAGAGTTAGAGGAAGTTGATGAACAAAGGATTGAAAATGAAGAAGTTTATGAAGAGGTGGAGATTGACAAGGAAGCAAATAAGGGAGTAGAGCTTGCAAGCACATTGGAGATACCTCTCCCCGAGCCACCACCATCCATTCTCTCATTCAAGTGGGTAAATTCCTTATACTTAAGCTTTGTTATTCCCTTTGAATATGGTTTGCTTGAGACGGATGATCAACTTAGAAAAATTAGTGGCTTTAAGAGTAAAAAGGAGATGGTTAGTGGTTGGAAGCATCATTCTAGGTTCATTATGGTCACATGTCCAAAGCTTGATAGCAAAGGTTGGTGTATAACTAGAGTACATGGGTCTAGAAGGATGTTTAGTCACTTTGTTGAGAATTCACCTTGCTCACCACCCACATGGATTAATGATAATCAACTTGGAGATGGGTGTGAAGACAAAATATAGGATACGGGAACACATGAGGATCAACATTGGGAGCCCATGGTTTGTGAAGAACTCCATCAAAGCTTGGAGATATTAATCTTGAATGATGGAGCTTATTGGAAGTCCAAGCATTGGTGGAAGTTCCAAGATGAGTACAAGCACAAGCCACCTTGAGAGAAGCTCCCCATAAGTCCAACTTAAGGACAATAAACAAAAGTGCTAGGTGGGAGACACCCCACCATGGTAACTTCTTTTCATTTATCTTTTTGTACATATTGGTAGAATTAGTTTAAACTCTTGTTTTGATTGTTTTAATGAGTCTAATTAGTAGTTTAGTATGTTAAACAAGGTTTTATGGTATTTTGGTGGCTGTTTGGAGGTTTAGAATGCTTGGATTGGTACAAAAAAAAAAAAACATAGCAAAAGTTTTTGCCACGCGTACGCGCACTGCGTGCGTACGCGTGCATCAAGCGTTTTTGACCATCCACGCGAGCGCGCCATGCATGCGTACGCGTGGATTGAGAAGTTCCAACCTCCATACATTTTCCAGAGAGTTGTGCCTGCGCCGCGCCAACGTTGTGCCTCTGGCACAAACCCCACTTGCACACACGCGCACATGACGCGTACGCGCCACTCTCGAAATAAGCCAACGACGCGCGTGCGCCATGTGTGCGTACGCGCGGACTTCTTTCTCCCATCCACTTTTCTTTTCTTCTCCTCTTTCCAATTCTTTCCTTCTCCTTTCTTCTTCCTTTCTCCTACCCCTCATCCAACACTTCCAAACACCATGGATAACCATTTATTTTAGTTAGTTAATTAGTTAGTTGGTTAGTTGATTAGTTAGTAATTTAGCTTAGTTTTCATTTTTCTTTTCTCTTTTTCATTATGCGTGTTGGATAATTGATTTTGTTTACTATATATTGCTGCCTCTTATTGCCTAAATGCTATCTTAGCATAATTGTTTTTGGATAGTCATTGTTTGATTCCTTGGTTGAGGTTATATTTTGCTACTTGGTTTTGAGTTC
>NC_029789.2:114419051-114420202 GCF_000816755.2 Arachis ipaensis
CTTGGTTTAAGCATGAGGACATGCTTGGTTTAAGTGTGGGGAGGTTGATAAACCCCGTTTTGACGGTTTATCCTGTATTGATTTTAAGAGATTTTATCACCTTTTACCCATATTTATTCAATGAAATAGCATGGTTTTGTGATTGTCTCCTTATTTGTGCTTAGATGTGAAAACATGCTTTTAGACCCTTAATTTGATGGTTTTAATCTCCCTTTGATTCCACTAGATACCTTGATATGTTTGTTAGTGATTTTAGATTGAAAAGGCTAGGAATGGATCAAAGGAGTGAAGAGGAAAGCATGCAAAGTGGAGAAATCATGAAAAGTCAAAGAAGTTGAACTCGCCCATGGACGCGCGCGCGCACCTGGCGCTTGCGCGCACCTGCGAATCAACCCATGGACGCGTACGCGTGCTGTGCGCGTACGCGTCGGTGCTGGTTTATGATTTTTAAAACGTGACCAACGAATTCTCAAGGGTTGTGGGGCCCAATCCCAACCAACTTTGGCGCCAAAGATGCTATTTAAAGCCAAGGATTGAAGAGCAATGGGGAATTCAATCATACTTTTAATCATTAGCTTAGTTTAGTAGTTAGAGTTAGTTTCTAGAGAGAGAAGCTCCCTCTTCTCTCTAGAATNATTCATTCTTCTTCCATTCTTTTATTGTAATTTTCTTTATGTTGTTCTTATACTTTGTTGTAGATCTACTATTGTTCCTTCTATTTTCTTTCAATTCAATAAGAGGTAATTCATAATAATTTTTCTTCTTTGCTTTTCTATTGTTGATCTCTTGCCTTTGTAGTTAGATCTCTCTTTAATTCTTGCAATTTATGTTGTTTACTTTTATTGCCTTTTATGTGTTTGTTGAAATGCCTCTTCTAGATATAGTATAGATTTTGTTCCTCTTGGCCTAGGTAGAGTAATTAGTGACACTTGAGTTATCTAATTCCTTTGTTGATTGGTAATTGGAGAGATTGCTAATTGGTTTAGAGTGCACTAAAGCTAGTCTTTCCTTGGGAGTTGGCTAGGACTTGTGGCTCAAGTCAATTCATCCACTTGACTTTCCTTTAATTAGTAAGGGTTAACTAAGTGGTAGCAATGAACAATTCTCATCACAATTGAAAAGGATAACTAGGATAGGACTTCTAGTTCTCA
>NC_029789.2:114420744-114421719 GCF_000816755.2 Arachis ipaensis
ACCATACCAACCTCCTTTTGAACCATATGAGCCATACATGGAACCACAATTCCAAGATTACTACTCCCAAAAACCACTTCAATACACACCACCACCTTACCAAGAAGAACCACCTTCCTATAATGAACTCTTTCTCCAAGACAATGAACCCTCTTATCCACCCCAATTCTCAATGGATGAAACCCTTAGCCTTATACTTCAAGGGCAAGGAGAAATGCAAAGGGAGACACTAGAATTTATGGCTACCTTGACCAAGGTAGTAAGCATTTTAGCCTCCCAATGCTTGAGCACTCAAAGCACTCCCATGGTCACATGTGGAGAACCAATTAAAGAGCATAGCATGAAGGAAAGATTGGAAACTCCGGTGGAAAAGGAGGAATGCTACTTTGTGTTAGAACAATTGGAGGAACCTAGGACCATTGAAGAAGAGGAAGAAGTGGTTAAAGACTTAGGAGATGCGGAACTTCCATGGGAAGCTAAAATCAAAGAAAATCCCTCCGAGAAGAGTAAATTTGATGTTGAGGAGGAATGTGCACAACCTCCGAGGCATATTCTATATGAAGACTTTGAGAGAATGAAGCAAGAATTGAGTTCCCTTGGTGATGAAGATCATGCATCTAATCTTCTTGGTGAAGAATCCTTTGAATTTGAAGAACCTTCTCCCAATGAATTTAAAAGTGATGTGGAGGTAGATTTCTCTCAACCTCCCATTTATGACTTGAGTGATGGAGACGAGCTAGATGAAGTTGATGAACAAAGGATTGAGAATGAAGAAGTTTATGAAGAGGTGGAGATTGACAAGGAAGCAAACAAGGGAGTAGAGCTTGCAAGCACATTGGAGATACCTCTCCCCAAGCCACCACCATCCATTCTCTCATTCAAGTGGGTAAATTCCTTATACTTAAGCTTTGTTATTCCCCCTTGAATATGGTTTGCTTGAGACGGATGGTCAACTTAGAAAAATTAGTGGCTTTA
>NC_029789.2:114422869-114423726 GCF_000816755.2 Arachis ipaensis
CCGGAGAGTCGCCGTACCCCCTTGCTCATTTTTGAGTGCACCGAGGACGGTGCAAACTTTTAAGTGTGGGGAGGTCGTCCGACCGATCGGCAATCTTGGGTGACAAATTTCTAATCCCAACACTTTTGCATTTCATTTTAGGTTTTTAGGATTTTTACTTTCATTTTCTTATTTTTGCATATGTATACGCAATAAGCTTAGTCAAAATAATGAAATTTTTCAAAGATTTCTATCTATAGGGCATCTCAATTGATTTGAGTGAAAAATTTTCATAGAACTTGCTTGAATTATATATATTGTGGAACATGTTTTGAGCTAAGAACACAAGCTTGTGAGATTTGAGCCTAACGGTGTGGTTACATCTTATAACCACTTATTTTCCTTCTTGTGTGCATTATTCTCTTTCTATGATTGTGATCTTTGATTTGTTTGATTCTTTATGTCCATTATTTGGTGTATTCATGCATTTATATGATTGAGGCCATCATTTCATTAGCTCACTCACCCAAATGGCCTTACCTTCAATCTTCCTTTGTTAGCCAAATTTGAGCCTACGCTTAACCCACCTATTCTTTAATTTAGCACATTACTAGCCTTAAAGCGAAAAACAATAAATGTCCTCAATTTGGATCTTTGATTAGCTTAGGCTAGTGTGTGTGAGTATCATTCAAGTGTGGGAACCTTGGGACATTGGGTGAATAAAAGAGTATTTTGTATTGTTATTGAAAATATTGGGAATTGGGTACATACTCATGTATTGATCAAATGTAAAACCTTATGCATTGACGCTCTTGCATATAAAAAAATGAGAAAAACAAAAGAATAAAAGAAAAAGAAGAACAATATGGAAAAGAAAA
>NC_029789.2:114424597-114456557 GCF_000816755.2 Arachis ipaensis
AGTTAGTTTTTAGAGAGAGAAGCTCTCACTTCTCTCTAGAATTAGGATTAGGTTTAGTTCTTAGGTCTAGATTTAGATTCATGTTCTTCTACTTCTACATCTCAATTCCTTGTAGTGACATTGATTCTTCTTCCATTCTTCTATTACAATTTCCTTTATGTTGTTCTTATGATTTGTTGTAGATCTACTATTGTTCATTCCATTTTCTTTCGATTCAATAAGAGGTAATTCATAATAATTTTTCTTCTTTGCTTTTCTATTGTTGATCTCTTGCCTTTGTAGTTAGATCTCTCTTTAATTCTTGCAATTTATGTTGTTTACTTTTATTGCCTTTTATGTGTTTGTTGAAATGTCTCTTTTAGTTTTAGTGTAGATTTTGTTCCTCTTGGCCTAGGTAGAGTAATTAGTGACACTTGAGTTATCTAATTCCTTTGTTGATTGGTAATTGGAGAGATTGCTAATTGGTTTAGAGTGCACTAAAGCTAGTCTTTCCTTGGGAGTTGGCTAGAACTTGTGGCTCAAGTCAATTCATCCACTTGACTTTCCTTCAATTAGTAAGGGTTAACTAAGTGGTAGCAATGAACATTTCTCATCACAATTGAGAAGGATAACTAGGATAGGACTTCTAGTTCTCACACCTTACCAAGAGCCTTTTATAGTTGTTAGTTTATTTTCATTGCCATTTACTTTTCATGCTTCTTATCCAAAACCCCAAAATAACTCATGACCAATAACAAGGCACTTTATTGTAATTCCTAGGGAGAACGACCCGAGGTTCAATACTTCGGTTTATAAATTTAGGGGTTTGTTTTAGTGACAAACAATCTTTTGTATGAAAGGATTATTGTTGGTTTAGAAACTATACTTTACAACGAGATTTCATTAGTGAAATTCTATACCATCAAAAATCCAATCATCACGGGTTTCCCAGATACTCGCCATTCAGTTACTATTTCTTTTGGGGGGATTCTTTAGTATCTTGGAAGACTAAGAAGAAAACTACTATTGCTCGTTCTTCTATCGAGACTGAGTACCGCGCATTGGCTAATACTAATTGCAAACTTTTATGGATTTTGAATTTGTTACAATATCTTCGTGCGTCTTGTGATCGTCCACCTGTTTTGTTTTGTGATTATCAAAGTGCCTTACACATTACTGCCAATCATGTGTTTCATGAAAGGACCAAGCACTTGGAAGTGGATTGCAATCTCGTTCGTCAAAAGGATCAAGCCGAAGTGATGAAGTTACTTCCGGTTCTATCTTGCGACAATTGATGGATATATTTACCAATCCTCTTTCAACACATTCTTTTTAGGCTAATCTATCTAAATTGAGAAATTTTTACATATATCATCCTCCAGCTAGTGGAGAAGTATTAAACCATTTAGCCCAAGAGCACTCCATAAAAAAAGGCCCAGATAAAATGATCAATAATTCTGCACTCTTCTTATTTTATCATATGTTTATTCTATTCTTCTAAAGTGTATGAGTTTAGCATATATTTTTTATTTTGTTAGAATATTTCACATATTTAAAAAAATTTGTTAGATATGATTGTAGATATGATGAACTGGAAAAAGATAATAGTAGTGTATATATATTACAACAACATGCAATATAATAAAGCAAGAAAAATAACATTACACATCTTTATCTTTCTATACTCTTTGCTACCCAAAATTTAATAAGAATAGAATTAAAGGAGATGTTGTCATTTCAATTTTTATTTTTAGTTTTTCTCTCTAAATAATATATAAACCAATCTTTTTAATAATTTTAATATAAATAATCTTTTTTTTAGAAAAATCTTATTCATGATCCTTTATAATTATTCTTTTTGAATAAAATTGAATTAGAACTCAATTTAAAATCTTAAATATCATTTTCTAGTCTTGTTAGTTATAAATAATTGTTCAGATTGGCTTTTTACCAATCTAAAAATTTTAGAAAAAAATAATTAAAAATTTTAAATCTTCCTCTTAATCATCTTCGTATATAATAAGGTTAATAGTCTAATTGAAATTAAACTTGAAACCAAAATAAAATATTTTTTATAATGGAAAATAAGTCCAAAAATCGCTAAGCTACCAAATTAAAGATTCAAAGATTTTCAACCAAGATTCAAATGGTGTATTATTTTTAACCAATTTGTGGTCAACTGATTTTTCTTATCAACATTTAAATTAGAGAGGTGGTTCTACCAACCTGTCTAATTCTTAGAATATTACTTGATAATTCATTTATCTATTAACATATTATAAAGAGTTGAAAAATTTATCATAATAAATAGGTGGTGTCTATACTACCTATGGTTATGATAGCTCTAATAGCTATACAATCTATTCTGTTATATAAAAATTGGATTTTTGCACTTAATGATAAAATTGATGTGGCATGTTTTTGAAAGTATTTTTTGATTTATTTCTTTTAACTCATTAAATATAATTCATTATGTGGATTAATTATATCAACTAATTTATTTGATTAGATATTTAAGTATCACATAATTTAATATTATGTATATCAATTAACTGAATATAATTATTAGAGTATAATTAAAATCAATTAGATCAATTAGTATTATTTAATATATCTGAATATTTATTATAGGATATTACGTCTTTATTATTTCGATTCTCTTATCACCTATAAATACCCTTCTATATTGTATCATTCTATATAAGTTGAATACTCACAAACCTTTTTCCTATTGCTTTCTCTCCCCGTTCTAACATGGTATTAGAGCCACGGTATCCTCCTTGAGGAGGTTAAGTTGATTTTCTTCTGGTAAAATCACCGTACTTTTCATACTTTTCTTCCGTGCCATTTTTTTTCCTTCTCTTTGGTTAATGCTTTGATGCATTTCTGACCTCACCGATTATCTCATCCACTACTTACTTGTTCTCATAGAGAAACTATATGCTTTTCGTCACCTTCCGATAGTTTGTCATCTCTTCGCGTTTTGTCACTTTTCAGTAGTTTTTCGGCAGTTTGCCATCTTTTCAGCAATTTTTTTTTGCAGTTGGCCACTCTTGTGGCAGTTTTGTCTACATTCTCTTCTGGCAGTTCCATCTGTGTTCCCTTTTGATATTTCGTCTGCGCTTCCTTCCGGCAGTTCCGTCTGCGCTTCCTTGTGGCAGTTCCGTCTGCGTTTTCTTTCGGCAGTTTCGTCTGTGCTTTCTTCCGACAGTTCTGTCTGCTCTTTCTTCAGGTAGTTCCATTAGCACCCGTTTTATCAGTTTATATATTTTTTATTTAGTTATTTCAAATAAGTTTCAAACTCAAGTTGCCAGTTGAGTTTGAGGGGAGATTTTAGAGTATAATTAGGATCAATTAACACTATTTAACATATCTGAATATTTATTATAGGATATTACATCTTTATTATTTCGATTCTCTTAACACCTATAAATATCCTTCTATATTGTAGCATTCTACACAACTTGAATACACACAAACCTTTTCTCTACTACTTTCTCTTATCCTTTCTAATAATAATACACACAAATTCTAAACCCTAAACCCTAAACATGACAGAATAAAATTGTACAAATAATCTTTTTATCACTTTGGATATTTTAACTCTTTTTTTCTTTTTTTTCTCTTTACGTGTAATTTTATTTTGCGTTAGCTTTATTTATTTAATGATGAAATATACTCATATTAATTCTATCATATAATAGTTTATTTTTCTCCTATGTATTTTGATTTGTATATTTACTATTGATCTTGCTGTTTTCATTTTCTTGAATTGTTCTTTATTTTTTTTATGACATGATAATTTAAATAAAAAAGCAAAGACAGAAAAAAAATGATGGCCAAAGACAGAGACTAGAAGCCTAAAGCAGCAACATCATTCTTCAGCGTTATTATTATTATTATTATTAATATAAAATTTATTATTTCTTTTCTAACATTATTTAATATGAGCTTCATTTCTTTTTATTATTATTATTAATGCTTTTATTATTTTCTTTTCTAATTATAAATTTCCTTATAATAATTTTTTGATAGAATATTTTTTTCCTATGTTTTGTCAAAAATAATTTATATTAGGAGAAAAAAAGAAGATACAAATTAAAATTTAAATTTAAATAAGATGTGCAAAGGGTAATGATGAGCGGATATTTTATACACTTTTTGGCATCATTTTCATATAGTTTTTAGCATATTTTGTTTAATTTTTATTAAGTTTTTATAGGTTTTAGTGTTAAATTCATATTTTTTGATTCTACTTTGAGTTTGTGTATTTTTGTACAATTTCAGGTATGTTCTGGCTGAAATTGAGGAGTTGGAGCAAAAGTTTGATTCAGAGACAGAAAAAGCACTACAGATGCTGTCCGGATCTGACCTCCTTGCATTCGGAAGAGATTTTCTAGAGCTACAGAAATTCAAATGGAGCATTCTCAACGGCTATGGAAAGTTGACTTCCAGAGCTTTCCAACAATGGATAATAGTTTATACTTTACTTTAGATTAGAAGGCCCAAAACTAGTGTCCAACACCAGCCTCCTGCCCCCTTCCAGGCGTCCAGTGCCCAAAGAGAAGAGACCAGCGTCCAAACACCCAAAGAGGATCCCCTAGCCAGTGTTCAACGGCCTAGAGGCCTTATAGCACATGGATCTCACCAAAGCTCAGTCCAAACACTCACCAAGTGGGCCCCAGAAGTGGATTTTAGCACTAAAATACTGTTTTACCCTTTCTTATGTAATCCTTAGTCATTAGTTTAGTATTTAAGGGATATTTTACATGATCTTCGGTGGTTTTCACCATATTTTCATTTCTATCATTGTAATTCCTATCAGTATGAGTTTCTAAACCTCCTAGGTTGAGGGGAGGAGCCCTGCTGAGTTATATGAATTAATAAAAGTATTATTGTTTCTCTTCAATCCATATTTGATTTAATTCTAAGATGTATATTCGTTCTTCAACATGGTGAATGGGATGGTCCATGACACCCAGCTCCATTCATCATACTAGGACCGCATGCCTGACAACCATCTGTGTCTACTTGGGTTCGTGTGAATACTTTAGTGGAAAGCATTGAACCACCAGCTTGATTATAGATCTCTTAGACAGCTAATCCACGACTTCGTTGGAGACTTCTCAAGACACCAGTTCAGCCGATTTACGGGAAGATTATGGTCTCTGTGGTAGAGGCTAGAACCCAAAGGCGCAGCATTCTCTGATCCAGAAGATTCGACCTTGTCTGTGGTGTTTTGAGTAGGATCATTAAGGAGAATGGATCCACACTAACCCTGGGGTTTAGATCTGGAGGAGTATTGGCGGCTGCTCAAACCAGCGTCAATCACATACAACCTGCCATAGAAGAAATCATTCACAATTGAAGAAGACAGTAAGACCAGAGTTAATCCAGAAGGACAAAGCAACTCCAACCCTTAACCATCTAAGATTTAAGATTAACATTCCAAACAATCAAACTGCATTTAAACAAATCCAATAACTTCTTGATCTGCTTGACTAAGACCTACAAGATAATCATAGCTTGCTTCAAACCATAGTCCTCGTGGGATCGACCCTGACTCGCTCAGGTATTACTTGGACGACCCAGTGCACTTGCTGGTTTAGTTGTACGAAGTGTGGTTTAAATTAAAAAGCAAAGACAGAAAAAAAAAAACGATGGCAAAAGGCGGAGGCTAGAAGCCTAAAGCAGTAACATCATTCTTCAGCATTATTATTACTATTATTAATATAAACTTTATTATTTCTTTTCTAACATTCTTTAATATGAGCTTCATTTCTTTTTTTATTATTATTAAAGCTTTTATTATTTTCTTCTCTAATTATAAATCTCCTTATAATAATTTTTTGATAGAATATTTTTTTAGTCTAAGATTTTTTTCCTATTTTTTGTCAAAAATAATTTATATTAGGAAAAAAAGAAGATACAAATTAAACTTTCAAATTCAAATTTAAATAAGATGTGCAAAGGGTAACTATTTAATTTATTTGATAGATTTAAACTCTTTATTGAATTCATTTGGTAGATTTAAACTCTTTGTATTATCATAATTGAAAATTTTAAATACTATTATAAAATTTAAGATATTATTTTGTCTTATTGTTCTTAAATTATACATTATACAATGTATTTGAAGATTTTCATCTTTTTTGAAATAAGTGTGTGACATTATATACTTTTTTGATACAAAGGGATAATGAAGTTGAAGTGAGTAACAAAATTGATTATATAATAAGATACAAATTTTTAGAATGTCTAGTGTCTAGGACGACGGCGCTGACAGCTGCAGCAACGGCGACGGACTTCGCGGTGGGGACAGTGGCTGTGATAGGAGCCTGCGAGGACGGCGATAGACACGACGCGGCAATGGTTCGCGAGGCATGGTGCAGCGGCGGCGCGGCTTCTCTGCTCCTTCAACTCTGTGCTCGCTCTCTCAGATCTCCCTCCCGACGGCACAGCGACGGCAACGGTGGCAGTGTTGCCCACCGGCGCCGTCTCCCTCTCTTCTCCCCACTCCCTTTCTTCTCTTCCTTCGGTCCCCCATCTCTCTTTCCTTCTTTCTCTTTTCTTTCTTTTTTTTCTTCTGTGAATATGCTGCGTGGCTTATGGAAGAAAAGGAGGTTCGGTGGCTGAAGAGATAAGGCAGCTGGGTTTTTGGGAAATTAGGATTAGGGTGATATTTTGGGAATTTAGGGTTTTGATAAAAATTAGGTATAGGGATAGTTTGGTGATTTTAATAAAATTGGAGTATAAAATATTAATATTTGAAAAACTAATTTAATCTCTAAACTTACTTTAAAATATTATTTGTGGTATAAAAATACTAATTGATTCTCAATAAATTACTCTAATTGAGAATACATGGTAATATAATTAATTTTCTTTATCTTTAACTTAAAGTATTAAATGATATAAATACAATTAATCTAAAATCAAATCATATAAAATTTTTATTCTTTTACAACTATTAAGCTATATAATTTAAATATAGAAAATTATTCAATAACTATAAAATTAAGTAAAATTTCTAATTAATTATCAAAACTTGATTTAATTTTTGATTTAATTTTCTTTAATAAAATAATTTATGAAGATAAAATTTCTAATGAATTAAATGAATTGAAATTAATTCATAACAAGATTTATTTGAAAATTCTGGGTCTTACATTTTACATATTAATATATTTTAAATTTTTTGCATATATAAATAATATTCTATTAATGTTAAAATTATTTAGATAGATAAGTAATAGTGAATATAAAGTTATTTAGGATGGATAGAACTAAGTACATCTTTTTATTGAAAATATAAATTTAAAAATATTATATTCAATTATCAATAGTCAACCTCTCATTGAACCATTGTATGTTCAAAAGATTTTTGAAAAAATGAAATAATTTTAGGTATATAATTTTTTGTAAAAATTTAATTAATTCAAGATATTTATTGTCGTTGATTAAAAAAAGTAAATTGAAATGATAATTTAATATTTTTATACTCTTAAAATATTATTTATTTATTTTTTTAGCATTCTTTATCATCCAATGATCACATTAGTATAATTTAATTCAATAAATTTTTTTATCATTATTTGATTGAATAAAAATTATATTTTATCTGAAAATTTTAGGATTTATCAACTTCAAGATCATCAATGTTAAATCATTAAGAAATATAACTGAGAGCGCGGAAGCGTTCCTTCATTCGAGAGCATGTTTGAGATTAGATAGCTTGGCTCTTATGGTTCTTTGATCTTTGTCAACCAAAATCTTCTGTATCCCTGATAGAGCTTAATCACAATTTTACTGTAGAAAAAGAGTTACGGAAGCGAGTTTGATGTGTTGGAGACCAAAATACTGAAGTCATTATTTATATTTGAGTGTGATACTCATTAAACCCTAAAACTCAAATAAAATAGTATCTATGATTTTAATCTCATTTATCTAAATCAAAAGTAATAATGACTTATTTAATTCAATATTTATGACAATAAATGACATCACCGTTATATAAGTCATTTAATGTGAAATTACTTAATTTGCGATTATAATTAATATATGTATTGCCCATAAATATATTAAGAAATAATAATTTCCTAACAATCTTCCATTTGGGATATATATATATATATATATATATATATATATATATATATATATATATATATATTTTCCTGAGATAATCACATCTTATAAATTTTATGCGCACATCTGAATGTTATTTCCCTGATTACTTTAATAATCTGGTCTGTCTCATATATAAGTTATAAAATTATCGCAACTTTTATCACATTAGTGTCGCAACAAAACCACGATGATCGCTATTCTAAAATACTCAACCATATAAATCAAATTTGGATGAGAAAATTTAGAAATTATATGCAAAAATGATCTCTTGCATGCCTATTTTCAATTGGTCCAACTTGAATAAAAATTCTATTTTATTCGGTGACAAACTCAGATGAAACTGCTAGGGCAACGCCCAGGCTCATAGCGACGGCGACTAAGTGATGAGTTTGTGGAAGAAGAAGAAGAGAAGAACTTAACAGACTCAGAGAGAGGAATTTACCTAGAAAAAAGGGACTCGGTAGGAGAAAAGGTGGCGACGGGCTCAATAGCGACGGTAACGGGATAAGCAGCAATGACGACATGAGCTGTGAAGGGGTAGGCGGCGATATCGATGGGCTCAGCAACGACAATGACGGGAGCTTTGAGGATTTTTGTGAAGAAGCCGAGAAGAAAAAGACTCTGGGTGAGAATGACCGAGTTTCTCTTGCATGGCTATAGGGTATGGACTGAAACTGTGAATCACTGAATCTGTGATTTGAGGCAAATCCTAATTACTAAAAAGTGTTTATATGTATATATCTAGGGTGGGTACACCCTAAACCCGACCATGTCCTGTCCTGAGCAAAATCAGCCCCGACTCGGGTCAAGTTATTACCCTCCCCAACTGGGTATGGACGGGTTGGGTACCCGCGTATTTGGGGTACTCTTGTCAAATCTAACCACGTATTGATGCTCCATTTATTAAGGGTTTACCGCTAGCCAATGAATTGCTACACACACAAGACAAGATTCTAACTCATAATAGTTGTTTAAGCGGACGAGTGTGATGATCGCTCAACAAATTCAAATTGATTAAAATAAATACTAATTATTTTTAATATTAGTTTGATTTTAATTATGACTTTGTAAAATATTTATAATAATAATTATTACATATATTTTATTTAATTTTTTAATAAATTTTTTTATATAATTTTATGTATTATCCCGTACAGGGTACGGGAACATACACTAATTTATATTAAAAAAAAGATTGAATGGAACAATTATCTAGTTAGTTACACCTTGCTATTTATATCTACTCATCCCGTTAGCATTGATATTTAAGTGGGAATTGAGTGTGATTCTACACATTCTAGAAATTAATTCTAAGAATGAAAAGTGCTTCATACTTGAGTATTTAGAAACTGTATTCTTAAAAACATATTGATATACATACGGTTCGTTGTTAAATAATAAAAAAATATTATTTTAATTATAGTAACACTTTTTAAAAATAGTAGCTAGCTACCATACTACCATAACATAGACATTAATACATGCCACCCAATAAATATTTATGTAAGGTAATATAAACTCAAAAGATTCACAATAAACTTATATATACCTACCGTTACTAGGGTACTAGTTAGACCCTGCAGCCTTTTTTGCATGAATCGAGCTTTTTCTTGTCCTTATAGAATACTTCACAAAAATTGACACACTGTTTTAGTTCAAAGCATTTATCATAGCAGTTCATCTTCCCTTTTTCGTCTTTCTCATAGTGTTTATAACAGTTTCTGAAACATACATTCATATCAGACACATCATGATAAGTTGGAAGCCAAGGTTGTGGTTGCTTAGCCCGAGGTCGTTGACGAATAGCGTCAGAAAAGTCAGCAACGGTAGAACAAATAATCACTCCGATCATCAATATTACTAGTAGTGCATAAGGTACATTATTATTCCTACCCATAGTTCTCTCTTTTATTTGCAATCACAAGTTTATGTTATTCGAAGTTTTAGAGAAGTGTAAGTTATTATATACATATAAGGTTCTAGAAGTTGAAGATTCCTTTGCTTTGTGCCGTTTGCCTATACCAAGAGTTGCAAATTTCCAATATAAATAAAACAACAAATTATCATTATATGTCCAATCATGTTGCGTGAAAATAAAGATTTAGTTTTATATTTGAGTAAAATATCGTTTTTGTCTGTCGGGGAGTGTTTGGTAAATAACGATCATTTTGAACAACATTAACAACCATCAATCAAATAAAAATACACTAGTAATATAAATTTTCAAACATCCTATTTAAATCCATAATATTTTAAAGTATACTAGCAATATAAAATCCTAATTACATTTTATTCTCACATATTCTAATATTATTTTTCTTTTATTTGTTTAATTTTCTATTGTTCGCTAACATTAATATGAGATCAATTCTTCACAGTGTATTATAATATTCACGTTTACATTTCTGCTACAAAATTGTTAAAAGAATTGACAATATCTGAACACAGTGACGAATTTAACATAGTGACGAATTTAAAATTTTAGGTACTTAAATTTAACGTTTAAATGTTTGAGACAAATTTAAAATTTATCTTAAACATTAGAAGATAAAAATGATATTTTATTTTTTATATTTTTTTTCTTTATTTACCATGCAATTATTCATTACTGCCAATAATTGCAACTAGCCGAGCTTGGTCAGCGATCGACCGACCAGGAGATCGACAGGCAGTCAGAGCTGTCAAGTAGGTGTTGGCCGACATCAGCCACAGTCGAACTGGAAGGCCCGATGGTTGACGGGGCTCCTGTAGTTAGCCAAGGTAGTTAGACAAACCTAAATCAGTTATTAACTAATCGCTCCAACAACAAGCACTTTATATACATATGAATTACTCTTGTCTTGGATATTGTATCAAGTCTTAATTCTTAATGATACTGGCTCTAAGTGAATCTTAAAACAATCCGAACTTCAATAATAAGAAAGAAATACTTCACCCTTTTTTCACAAAAATGAATACTTGATACAGTTAACTCTATTTTCTCCAATTATGTATACAGTTTTGATCAAACCTTTAGAGATACAGGTTCTAAATTTTCATCGAACTCAAAACAATCTCAATTTCAAGAACAAGGAAGAGGTACATAACTCTTTCTATACACTTGTGTTACACACAAGAAGAAAAACCAAAGCTCTTTAAAAGTAGATTATTGCAATTGAAGCTTTATAAAATAACTTTTTGTATCTTTCAAATTTATGTAAACACATTACCTCTTACTCATTTAGAGCATGTAATGTTTGTCAAAGATCTCCATAAAAATTCTATGTTAAGATTTTTTATATGATTACAAGATAAATTTTATATTTCAAATCTAAATTTTTCTTCAAACCTATTATATTTTTACCAAACTCTAAGTAGTGTTTGTTGAAGATGTGATTTGAACTTAGATCCTTCACAATTGTATGCTCCTTGTTTTGAGAGTTATTTGAGACGGTGATTTGGACCTGAACATGAGATTCAGACTCCTTTTGAGGAAACGTCCGACTTGTGCTAGTGATGAGGTGTCATCGTCTGAGTTTCTCGTGAGGAGGTAGGGGGTGATTCCTCAAGAGACTCCGATACTTAAGTTAGAAAGGTTTTTGAGCAGGTTTTTAGTAGATTGGCCACTACAAGAAAATGGAACATTTGTAAGAAAAAATTTGTATCAAATTTAAATTTGTTACAAATTATAGTTTTTTCGTAACAATAATTAGTTATTGTTACTGTTGATCGAAAAAAATATTTTCGATGAAAGTAAATTGTTCGAAGTGGTAAAACAGTCGAAGACATAAGCAGTTTTCGAAAAGACACACGCGCAAGCATTAGACGGAGGTTCTCGACACGGATTCGATTTCAAGGCCTTTCGATAAATCGAGCAAGTCAAATCGAACAAGGTACTCGAGTCAAGTAATCGAAATGAGTTACTCGAATAAGTGATTCGAGTAATTATGGTAGTGGAGAAGTTAGAGGCTTCTGTCACACGAGAAAATCATTGAAAACGTTTAGGCGGGAACGGTTACCAAGGAGAACACATTCAAAGTTGTGATTTTGTAATTAATTGTAATTAATTGCCAGTTACCAAAAGTAGATTATAAATACCAGGAGGTCTTAGGGATTAGTGGTTGGAACTTTAACTCAGAAAAACACTCAAGCACGAATTCTTGAGTCTGCGATCGAGTAACTTTTCTGTAGGGTTCCTTCCATATTTTCATTCTTTTAATTTATCTTTCTGTAAACTTTATTTCTTCAAGTAAATTTATCTTGCAAGTATTCTTTATTTTTGTTGTTCAACTTACATTCCTACATTTTAGATTTTTCATGTTAAAGTCCTTTGATTTAATCGAAGGCATTTTACTATTTTCTTTTAATTTCAACGCAAACCTTTCCGTTTTTAGCATATTTCCTTTTTGAAAACTTTATCTTTTTATCTCTTTCTTTGAATAATAAATTTTTTATTTATCTTTATTCCCAATTTCCATCTAATCGAAGACACTTTGATGCATTTTTAGAAAACTGGTACCTGCAAAGAGGACTAGGTTTTGCTCCCAGACCATTAGATATCGAACCACCATCGATTTGCAAAAAAATCGACAAAACAAATCGGCATACCCGGTGGGACAGTTTTAAAAATTCGAAGTGTGTCAAATAAGTATTTTTGTGGTGTCATCCAGTGTATGCGATTACGGAGTGGAAAGATTATTCACATGGCTGATGAAATATCAAATGTGAATAGTGGTTCATCCACTATTGATAGCATACCAGTGTCTATGCAACAAGCAGTCGTGATTTCACGTTCGGAAGCTGCAATTGGAACTAAAAATATGGCAGTTACGACTGTTCAAACTGAAAACGTTATACGAAACATTCGTCCACGTGGCACTTTGCCACCATTCCAGCCTCCACTAACTGCTGGTTGGCCTCCATACGGTCTTCCTCCTGGTTATACCCCACCCGTGGGTGGTTTTGTTCCACCTATTCGTTTTGGAAATACAAGTGGAGTGAATAACATTTAAAACCTACAACAGCATTCTGAGTATTCTCGTGATTATAATGTGGGCTCTATTTCGAATGCTGCTAATTCAATGGCAGTATATCGACAACAAGTAGAGAAAAGTCATCATGACTTAGTCAATTTATTGACTCAACAAATGACTACAATTCTGAACCCTATGATGGCTGATCACGAATCAAAATTTGAACGCCTTACTAGACAAGTCGAACGAATTGCTCGAATTGTTGATTATGATGAGGGTGAAGGGCATAATGCCAGAGGAAACAATGAAGGATTCGAGAATGAATTTCAAAATGAAAATAATGTTTTTAATGGAGAAAATCCTCATACAGTTCCTCGTAGGCAAAATGCTGATGACTTTCTAGCCAGATTACATGCTAATCATGGCGGTGAACATTATCAGATCACCAGAATTGTGGAAGAAGTTCTTAATCGGGTTGGTCTGAATGTTGATTTTATGAATCGACCCCACTTTGTGTATGCTTTTCCCCAAGTTGTTCAAATGGCTGAATTGCCAAGAGGGGTGAAAAATCCAAAGATAATCACAAAGTTTGCTGGGAAAGTTGGGAAATCAACTACTGAACATGTTGCCCGATATTTGGTTGAAATCGGAAACTTAGCCAATGATGAAAATTTGAAAATGAAGTTTTTTCCTTCTTCGTTAACGAGGAATGCATTTACTTGGTTTTCGAATCTTAGACCAAATTCGGTGACAACATGGAATCAGTTAGAAACTGCTTTTCACGCTCAGTTCTATCGAGGGGAAATGAATACGGCAGTTACTGATCTAGTAGCCTTGAAACGCGAAGATGGTGAAACTATTGATGATTACATGATACGTTTCAAGAATGCTAAGAGCAGATGCTATGTTTCATTACCTGAGAGTGAAGTGGTGAAAATAGCAACCATGGGGTTAGGTTTCTATATGCGCAGGAAGTTGCTTAATGTGCATATCCTTGATTTAGCCCATTTGGCTGAAAAGGTTCGTCAGACCGAACTTATGAAAAAGGAGAAGGAGATGTATAGGAGTGAGCAATGATCGAAGAGTAAACCTTTTACTCGAAAAGAAAAAGTTGCCTATGTGACTATGGAGTCCTCATAGGAAGAAATTGATTTCGAAACAGAGGTCGATTTGTTCAAACTTAAGAAAGGCCCTCCTTATGTTTGTTCTTTGCTCAAAAAGCTTCCTAGTAATGAAAAGTCAAATGATTCAAAACTGAAAAGTGGAAAGAAATATAGTTTTGATATCTCGAAATCTGATCAAATTTTTGATGTGTTGCTTAAAGATAAACAGTTAATATTGCCTGAGGGTAGAACCTTACTTTCGGTAAAAGATTTAAAAGGAAAACCTTATTACAAGTTTCACCAAGCAACAAGTCATTCGACTAACAGTTGTGTTCGTTTTAGGGATTTAATTCAGGAAGCGATAATGGAAGGAAGGTTGAAATTCAATGACGGCAAGAAAGAAATGGAGGTTGATGTCGATCCCTTCGATGTTGATGCCAGCTTTATTGAGCCGTGCTTTGGGGTAAACATGGTTGGCATGTCATATGATTTTGATGTGGCTCTTGATGATTTTGAGTCACAAGTGAGATCTGTGTATCCCAGGGCAAGGGTTGGTTTGTTGGACTTTCTGGTTCAACAAAAAATTAAAAACCATGATGTATCCTTGTGTCCACGGTGAAATGTTGTGCTTGATGCCGAAGCAGCGGCAATCTTTGAGAAAGAGAGAATGAAGAAAAGATTAGCTCACAGAGAAGAGCAGGCGCGCCAGAGGCAACCAATTTGGCGCATCGAGGGTTAGTGTTCTAAGACCCCTCAACAAAGTACTGCTGCACCTTTAAGCCGATCTCAGGCCATAGGTGTTCAGTGGATTCGAAACTGTCAGGAGTTTCAGAAAAGTGATCTTCTGTATCGACGTAATCCATAATGGGGACATTGGGGTCCTCCTCGAAATCAGTACCCCTATTATCGTGGTCGGGCCAGAGGGTATCCGAGAGGCAGAGGAGGTAGGAGAAATTCCAATCAAAGTAAAAAACCTCAGGTGGAAGTAAGCAAGGGGGCAACTCCCTCTGTGCATTCTAGACTTGTCTTTCCTTCTAATGGAGAGACTTGTCCAAAAGGAATTCCATCCCCCGCTAAGATGGAAAAAGGCAAAGCGATAGCTAATTTTCAGGAGTTGACAAAAACAAATAAGTTGATGTTGATGAAGAATATTTTGATGAAGGAGATGATGACATGATTGGAACGATTTCGATCATTCCAATAGAATATCTGGGTGAATATGAAGGTGATCCAGATAAAGATTATGACATGGAGGACGAGGAAGCTTTTTCTTTTATCCGAATCGAAGATGAACCGGGGTATTTTCTTCGGCCTACTGAGAAATAAATGTCACAACTCTGCCCACTACATATAACCACCACCTTGAGTGGGATCAAGGTAAACAAGGTTTTGATTGATGGTGGGGCGACAATCAGCCTTTTGCCCGAGAGGATGCTAATGAAGGTGGGGAAGCATCTTGATGGTTTGGTCCCCACAAATATTGTTGTGACAAAATTTAGCGGGGCTTCAACTCCCACAAAAGAGTTGGTTACTCTGACTGTGAAGGTTGGTTCATCCGAACGAAACATTGTGTTTGTGGTGGTTCCATCAAAGGCAAGTTATAACGCTTTGTTGGGGCGAGACTGGATTCATGGTGTAGGGGCTGTACCTTCTATTGTGCATCAAAGCGTGCTTCTTTGGTCAAAGGATGGCAAACCTAAAGTCATCAAAGTAGACTCGAACCTTTATATCGAACAACTGCATGTTAATTTCAGGATGTACAATCCTAAATTAAAACCTCTGAATGTTGACTGGACACTAAATTCTTATAATTGTGAAGGTTGTTACCTGTCTTCGGAAGGCCTCTCGGTAAAGTTGCATTACCCAGAGTTGGGGTTTGAACCAATTGGTTGGGACTATCTGTCTTGAAGATCTATTGAAGGTTGACCTATGGACCAGGTTGAGGGAGTTTTCGATTACCTGGTAACTTTACGTAATTATTTAAGTAATTCTCATCTTGTAGAAAATAAAGATGGTTCTTCTGATGAAGTTGAATCATATAGGGTTGTTAGTTTTTTTTATTATCATTGTATTAGCTCGATTACTTCAGTCGAGTCTTGTTCTGATTTAGATATTTCAACTATATGTAATAAAAGTAAAGCTTTGAATCCAATGGCTGACTTGATAGCAGAAGCGCATTGTGTTGAGAATCGAAGTAATGTTAATGAAATAAATAATTCAGTATCTTCTATTTCTAATAATATTATTGATTTCACAATTGACTACATCTATGATTTGGAACCATTGGGTTTTGAAAAATATTCAGTGAAAGATGATGATCATTATAAAGGGTTTGAATCTCAAGATCCTTTAGAAGAAGTTAACCTAGGGACTCTTGACGATGTTCGAATTACATATATATGTAAAGATCTGTTTGATCCTTTTTGAATTGAACTCTTTAATCTTTTACATGAGTTTAAAGATCATTGCTTGGGATTATCATGAGATGCCTGTTCTCGATCGTTCACTTGTGGAACATCGATTAGCATTAAAACCGAATGCTAGACCTGTGAAGCAAACTCCAAGACGTTTTGCTCCAGAAATCAATGAAAAAAATTAAAGAAGAAATAGAGCGCCTGATTAAGGCAAAGTTTATTCGAACTGCACGCTATGTTGAGTGGGTTTCGAATATTGTCCCAGTGATGAAGAAAAACGGGAAGTTAAGAGTATGCATTGATTTTCGAGATTTGAATAATGCTACTCCAAAAGATGAATACTTTACGCCAATTGCAGATATGTTAATTGATTCTGCAGCAGGGAATGAAATACTTAGTTTTATGGACGGTTATTCAGGATATAACCAGATCTTCATTGCGGAAGATGACGTGTCCAAAACTGCTTTTTGTTGTCTTGGGGCGTTAGGCACTTATGAGTGGGTAGTTATGCCTTTTGGTTTGAATAATGCTGGTGCAACATATCAGCGAGCAATAAATGCTATTTTCCATGATTTTATTGGAAAATTTAAGGAAGTTTATATTGATGACATCATGCTCAAATCGATTTCGGTGAGTCAACACATCGACCACTTGAGAAAAGCATTTGGTACCATGAGGAAGAAAGGATTAAAAATGAATCCTTTAAAATGTGCTTTTGGTGTATCGGCTGGAAATTTTTTAGGCTTCATTGTTCATAAAAAAGGAATTGCAATTGATAAAAATAAAGTAGATGCAATATTGGCATTATCTGCACCCAAATCGAAAAAAGAAGTGCAGTCCTTTTTGGGCAAGGTGAATTATCTTCGAAGATTCATTTCAAATCTTTTTTATCGAACTCAGGTGTTTGTCCCCTTGGTAAAGTTAAAGCAGGACTCACAGTTTGAATGGACAGAGGAGCATCAATTAGCGTTTAATTTGATTAAGGGTTATTTGTCTAAGGCTCCGATTATGGCAAATGTTCGTCCACATGAGCCTTTGAAATTATATATTACAGCTTCTGAGAGCACAATTGGGTGTATGTTAGCCCAAGATGATGGAAATGGGCATGAACGGGCCATTTATTACATTAGTCGAGTTCTAACTGATATCGAGACGAGGTATTCCCTGATAGAAAAATTATGTTTTTCTTTATATTATGCCTGTATGAAATTAAAATGTTATATGGTGGCTAAATCGGTGAAGGTTATAGCACAAACCGATCTCATCAAATATATGTTGAGTTTTCCAATGTTACGAGGGCGTTTAGGAAAATGGATGCTGGCATTAACGAAGTTTGATTTACAATATGTCCCAACCAAGGCTGTAAAAGGTCAAGTCATTGCAGATTTTCTTGTGGATAATTCGAAAGATCTGAATGACCAGGGGACAATTGTAATTGATGTTGAAGTTGATTATTGGAAGTTATATTTTGATGGATCGAAGCACAAAGATGGTGCGGGAGTTGGAATTCTAATTGTTTCACCAGAGGGGGTTCCATCAAAATTTCTATTCGAATTAAAATATCCTTGTTCGAATAATGAGGCAAAGTACGAAGCTTTGATTTTGGGCCTCGAAATATTAATTAATAAAGGAGTTTTAGAAGTCCAGATATTAGGGGATTCCAGTTGGTTTTGAAGCAGTTATCGAAGGAATTTAAGTGCAATAATGAGAGGTTGCAGAAGTATTTGACAACTGCTTGGGAGTTGTTAACCTCTTTTCGAAAAGTTTCTTTGGTTAACATTCCAAGGATTCATAATGAAATTGCTAACGAACTAGCCCAAATTGCTTCGAGATATAAAATCGGTCCAGGAACTCTTAAGAGGTTGACCAGTATTCATCAGATTTTAGTACCTGCAAGTGAAAGAGAAGTTTTGTGCATGGACAAATGGGAAGATACTGATTGGAGGAAGCCTATTGCTTAGTATTTGAAGGATTCTAATATTCCAGTCAGTAGAAAGATGAAATTACAAGCAATAAATTTTGTCTTAATGGCTGATGAGTTGTGTAAGAAAGGGCTCGATGGGAGTTTATTGAGATGCTTAGGCCAAAATGACCAAAATATTGCTTTAGGTGAAGTCCACAATGGGATATGCGGTACCCATCAGGCTGGAAAGAAAATGAGATGGGTGTTATATCGCAATCATGTATACTGGCCATCCATGATAAAAGATTGCATCGATTATGCAAAGGCATGTCAAGAATGCCAGAAACATGGCTCGATAAAGCAAATCCCAGCATCATAATTACATTCGATAATAAAACCATGGCCATTTAGGGGTTGGGCTTTGGATTTAATTGGGTTAATTCACCCTCATTCATCAAAACAACACAAGTTTACCTTGGTAGCAATTGATTATTTCACAAAATGGGTTAAAGCAATTTCCTTAATAGAAATTGGTTCTAGGAGAAATAATAGACTTTATTGAGGAACATATTATCCATCGATTTGGAATTCCTCAAACATTAAGTACTGATCAAGGAACGATATTTATTGGTCAACGAATTAAAAATTTTGCAGCGTCAAGGAGTATCAATATGGTTACTTCAACTCCTTATTTTGCGCAGGCTAATGGGCAAGTAGAGGCAGCAAATAAAATTCTGATAAATTTGATCAAAAAGCATATCGGGAATAAGCCTCGAACGTGGCATGAGACTTTAAGCCAAGTACTGTGGGCTTATCGAAACTCACTGATGCACCACTATTTTGTAGTACATCTTGTACTTAATTGAGTGGATTTTATCCACTATTCTCACACTTATTCATAGAAATCGCATGTTTTACATTTTCCTTCCTAATTTTGTGCTATGATTGAAAACATGCTTCTTTGGCCTTAAATTTGCTATGTTTGATCCTCTCTTATTACCATTCGATGTCGTGATATGTGTGTTAAGTGTTTTTAGGGATTACAAGGCAGGAATGGCATATAAGATGGGAAGGAAGCATGCAAAAGGGGAAGGAATGCGAGAAACTGAAGGAATTGCAAACCTGCCAACCTGACCTCTTCGTACTAAATTGATCATAACTTGAGATACAGAGGTCCAAATAAGGTGGTTCTAGTTGTGTTGGAAAACTAACATCCGGGGCTTCGTAACGATATATAATTTGCCATAGTTGCTTTAAAGATAAGAGACGTGCACACGTGCATCTGCAAAAATTCAGCGTATCAAAATTCGCCCCAGTGATTTCTGGGTTGTTTTTGACCCAGTTTTCGACCCAGAAAACACAGATTAGAGGCTACAGAGTGGGGAAATCCATACACACATTCATTCACACTTCTCATTCACATAATTTTAGGTTTTAGATGTATTTGTCTAGAGAGAGAGAGGCTCTCTCCTCTCTCTAGGTTTTAGGATTTCTCTTAGTTTTAGGTTTGCTTCTTCTCAATTCCAGGTTCAATGTTCCTTTAATTTAGTTTTTCTTATACTTTTATTTATTCTATTACTTTAATTTATTCTCTTCTCTTGTTAATTTATTAATGCAAAGAGTATTTTTTCTATTTAATTTCTTTATTTGCATGATTATCTCAATTCAATCCAATTATTATGTCTTCTTTCTACTCCCTTTACATGTATGCGAAATTGGCATCCATGTCAATGGAGTAGGCTTCCAACTTGACTTTGGAGTTGATTAATATTTGGAGACCCTTGAGTTGGAAGACTCAAGTGTTAGTTATAATTGGAAGTTGTTGGCTGGCTCTCTGGCCACTAATGCTAATCCTTCCCAAGGGAGAGGATTGGGATTTATGAATAGAAGTTGGCTTCCTACTTGACTTTTTAAGGGTTAACTAAGTAGAAACAACAACCTATTACTATTAAACTTGGAAAATCCAACAAGGATAGAAATTCCAATTAATCTTCTCCCAGCTAAGGCTTTTTATTTTAATTACATAAAACCTCTTGTTTATTTTCATTGCTTTAAATTATAATTATTTATTTTCCCATTCTCCAACTCTAAAAATTCTCAGAAAAACCCATAACCAATAATAACACACTTCCCTGCAATTTTTTGAGAGACGACCTGAGGTTTAAATACTTCGGTTTATTTTTATTGGGTTTGCTTAAGTGACAACCAAATTTTTGTATGAAAGGATTATTGTTAGTTTAGAAACTATACTTGCAACAAGAATTTATTGTGAATTATTTACCGACAAAAATCCGTTCGTCAAAATGGCGCCGTTGCCAGGGAATTGCAAACGTGTGCCTTATTATTGGTTATTGTAAATATTTGCTTTTTGCTTATTTGTCAGTTTTTGTTAGTTTTAGGACTTAGTTGCTTATTTTTACTAGTTTTTGTTTTTATTTTCTTTAGCTACTATGAATTCTCACCCCTTTGGCTATGAGTTTGGTTATAATTATGTTGCAGGAAGAGGAGATTACAATGAAAATATGCATCAAGGATGGGAGAATCAAAGATGGGAGGAGCCACAAGAATTTGATCAACCCTCTTGGCAACAACCTCCACCAACATACTATGACCAAGAGCCAGTCCAAGAAGCATACCAAGATAACGGCTATGGTGAGCACCCTTCTGATTATCAACAACCACCATCATACGCGTATGAACCCCCTCCTCAACATAGCTTTGAACCACCATACTCACAAGCTCCTTACCACCAAACACCCCCATATGACCCTAATCCTTACTCGCCATACCAAGAACCTTATGAGCCATACCTAGAACCACCCCAATCCCAACACAATTACTCTCAAGAATCACCATCTCAATATACGCCATTTCCATATCCTTATCAAGAAGAACCACCTCCGTATTATGAGCCCTTTCTCCCAACAAATGAACCCTCATATCTACCCCAACCTCCATTGGATAACAACACACTTATCTCTAATCTCATTGGTATCACCTCTAAACTCCAATATCTAATATCCCGTAGGAACCAACCCTCTACCTCTAATATTCAACCCTCAAGCTTTAGTGCACCACCACCCTCTGTGCAAGAATACCCACGTCCATCAATCCAAAAGCAAGGTGATCCCAATTATGCTATTGACATGGAACAAGAGAGAAGGGATCGTCTTCGTGAATTCATACTTCATAAAAAGCTAAAGGAGGCCCTAAAGGTGGTGGTAGCAGAGACCCTTAAAGATGAAGGAGTACTTCATAAGAGGCTAGAGGAGTCCCTAAAGGTGGAGGTAGTAGAGACCCTTGAGGAAAGTTGTCATGAAGGGGAAGACATCAAGGAGGAGTCTGATTTTGTATTAGAGCAAGTGGAGAAAGCCGAAATTATCCCAGAAGAGGAAGTGGTTGCAGACTTAGGAGATGCGGAACCTCCATGGGAGAGTCAAGTCATAGAGCCTCCTTCCAAGGTGTTTGATGTTGATGTTGAGGAGGGTGTACAACTTCCAAGGCATATCATGGTTGAAGACTTTGAAGAGGTTGATCAAGAGATGTCGATTAAAGAAGAAGAAGCACAACCCCCCATGCCCTTGGTAAGCCATGAAGAAGAGTTTGAATTGGAAGAAAGCTACCAAGAGGAAGAGGTTGAAGTTGAAGAAGCTTGCAAAGAGGTGGAAGTTGTCAAGGAATAGCACAAGGGAATGGAGCTTGAAATCACCTTGCCAAAGTTGTTGGAGACCTCTCCCCCAAAGCCATTACCATCCAATACAACATTCAAGTGGGTAAAATTCTTATCCTTGACCTTTACTCTCCCACTTGAATATGGTTTACTTGAGACAGATGGTCAGCTTAGAGCTCTTTGTGGCTTTAAGAGTAAGAGGGAGATGGTTAGTGGTTGGTAACACAATCCTAGGTTTGTTGTGGTTGAAAGCTCAAAATCTAAATGTAAGGGTTGGTGTAGAGCTCGAATGAATGGGTCTAGGAAGCTGTTTGGATGCCTTAGTGAGAATTCGGATTGCTTACCACCCAGATGGAATCATCATGTTCCACTTGAAGACGGGTGTAGAAACAAGATTTGGGATTCGGGAATATATGAGGACCAATTTTGGGAGCTCAAAGCTTGTGAAGAACTTCATCAAAGCTTGAGGAATTTACCTGGTATTGATAGAGCTTATTGGAAGTCCAAGAATTGGTGAAAGTTTCAAAACGAGTTCAAGCACAAGCCACCATGACAAGGAGCTCACCAAATGTCTAACTTAAGGACTTTAACTAAAAGTGCTAGGTGGGAGACAACCCACCATGGTATAATCGTCCCTTTTCATTCCTAGTTTTATTTTATTTTATTTTTTACAGTATTCATTCATAATTTCTACATAATCATCTACATTCTGCATTCTGCATTTTGGATTCTATATAAAAAAAAAGAGGGAACGACGCGCAAGCGTCCACGACGTGCACGCGTCGTATGTGTATACGCAAATGAACAGAGAGTTGCGCGAGAGACGCGCGGGAGGGGTGCGTGGCGCACAAGCCACACCACGCGTACGCGTCCCCTGCAAAAAGTTCAACCCACGCATAAGCGTCAGCGATGCGTACGCGTGGGCATGAAAAATCGGCGTAAAAGCGTGTTGAACAGAGAATTGTGATGGTCCGGGGCTGGTACTGCGCTAGAGGCACAACATCATCCACGCGTACACGCCCCTGACGCGTGCGCATCTTTTTGCTTCCAGACCACCCACGCGTACGTGTGGGCGACGCTTACGCGTCGAACGGCCAACTCAGTTTTCACGTGTACGCGTGACGCCCGCCCGCGCGTCGCGCCCCGTTTTTCTATTCTCCCTTCTTTCTTTCTTCTTACTTCCTACTTCCTTCTTCTTCCTCTTTCCATCTTCCTCATCAGGATGGCCACCAGGAAGGGTACAGAGAGAGCCTCTAACAAGCCACCGGCGAGGAGAGGAACGAAAAGCACAAGCACCTTCAACAAATTAGCTGCTCCTTCAGATACTTCAGAGGTTGGACCGGCTAGACCGGCAGGCAAAGCAAATGGAGCACTGTAACAAGCGCCGATTTACATACCTCAAGGAGCTGATTGTTGGCAACCACCCACCTGAGGAAGATCCAGAAACTCCAGACTCTACCTCACCTACTAGCACCGGGAGCCATGACGACCCTGACTGTGGAAATGCTGTTACCAGCCCCCCTTTGTTCCTGACTGATGGCACCGAGGACGGTACCAAGCTTTAAGTGTAAGGAGGTCGGTTAGTACTTGACTTCCAGAGGTAACTTCTCTCTCTTAACGCCAACATCTTAGTTTTTCTTTTGTTAAATAGGATAGATTGCATGGTAGTAATTGTTTGCATGTATGTTTTTGCTTGGTTAAAATAATGAGTTCCTTTTCAAGACCCTTTTCTATAGCATTTCACTAATTTAAATTGAAAATTTGTGTTAAACTTGTTTGAAGCTCGTATTTGGAACATGAATTATAGCTAAGAACACATAACCCGTGAGATTTGAGCTTAATTACATGGTTACAATATTTAACCATAAATTTTTATTCTTGTGTGTTTTCTTCTCTATGATTGTAATCTATATTTTGTTCCATTCTATATGTCCATTGTTTAGTGTATTTACATGCTTGCATATGACTGAGGTCATCATTTGTTGTTAGCTCACTTATCCCAAATAGCCTACCCTTTCAATCACCTTTGTTAGCCACCTTGAGCCTTTTAATCCCCGTTTGTTCTATATTTTACCACATCACTAGCCTTAAGCGGAAAAATAATTAATTACCCCAAATGAATCTTTGGTTAGCTTAAGTTAGAGATTGTGTATCAATTAAGTGTGGAGAACTGTAGGAACTTGGGTTGATGAAAGTGTGTTGTGTTTTAGTGACAAAAATATTGGGAATTTGGGTGCATACTCATATGAGACTAGAAAAATAAAAAACTCATGTGCATTGATATGTTATGTTTGCTTTCAAAAACAAAAAAACAAAAACAAAAACAAAAAATATTCAAATAATTAAGTAAATAAATGAATCAGGGGACAAAATTACCCCAATGTTAATTTTAATAAAAGATCAATGCATATGTGATAAAAGTAAAGAAAAGTTTATACATGAGTATGTAATGAAAACGTGGGAATTTTGGGTAGCTAGGAATGATTTTAGAATTTTATAGAATGTGTGTACGTTAGGTGATAGCTTAGGTTACTCATAGATTCAATTTATAACTCACTTAGCCATACATATATCCTCACCCTTACCTTAGTCCCACTACAACCTTGAAAAGACCTCATGATGTTTGCATTTGTACATTAAATATTTGTTGATTGGTTAGATGAAGAACAAAGTTTTAGAAAGCATGACTAGAGAAGAGTAGAGTGAATTACCCTATACACTTGAGAGATTAGAGTGCATATACACTTCCAGTGAGGGTTCAATGCTTGATTCTATGTTCCCTGCTTTCATGAGCTATCTTCCTACAAGTTTACCTGTCTTTTATTGTGTGATTTGAATTATTGGAATCTGATTTATGTTTTTTCTCGAGAATTTGTTTACTTTTAGCCAAGTAGGTATAAGTATTTTTGCATTTAGTTGTATTCATATAGATAGGTTGCATCTCATACTTTCTACCATTCATCTTCACTCTTATAGCTTCTCTTGAGCTTAGCATGAGGACATGCTAATGTTTAAGTGTGGTGAAATTTGATGCACCACTATTTCGTGGTACATCTTGTGCTTAATTGAGTGGATTTTATCTACTATTCTCACACTTATTCATAGAAATCGCATGTTTTACATTTTCCTTCCTAATTTTGTGCTATGATTTAAAATATGCTTCTTTGGCCTTAAATTTGCTATGTTTGATCCTCTCTTATTACCATTCGAGGCCATGATATGTGTGTTAAGTGTTTTCAGGGATTACATGGCAGGAATGGTTTAGAGGATGGGAAGGAAGCATGCAAAAGGGGAAGGAATGCGAGAAACTGAAGGAATTGCAAAGTTGTCAGCCTAACCTCTTCATACTAAATCGATCATAACTTGAGCTACAGAGGTCCAAATGAAGCAGTTCCAGTTGTCCTGGAAAGCTAATATCCGGGGCTTCACAACGATATATAATTTGCCATAGTTTCCTTAAAGATAAGCGACGCACACGCGTGCATCACGCGCACACGTGCATCTACGAAAATTCAGCATATCAGAATTCGCCTCCAGCGATTTCTGGGCTGTTTTTGACCCAGTTTTCGACCCAGAAAACACAGATTAGAGGCTACAGAGTGGGGGAATCCATACACACATTCATTCACACTTCTCATTCACATAATTTTAGGTTTTAGATGCAGTTGTCTAGAGAGAGAGGCTCTCTCCTCTCTCTAGGTTTTAGGATTTCTCTTAGTTTTAGGTTTGCTTCTTCTCAATTCCCGGTTCAATGTTCCTTTAATTTAGTTTTTCTTATACTTATATTTATTCTATTACTTTAATTTATTCTCTTCTCTTGTTAATTTATTAATGCAAAGAGTATTTTTTTTCTATTTAATTTATTTATTTGCTTGATTATCTAAATTCAATCCAATTATCATGTCTTCTTTCTACTCCCTTCACATGTATGCAAAATTGGCATCCATGTCAATGGAGTAGGCTTCTAACTTGACTTTGGAGTTGATTAATATTTGGAGACCCTTGAGTTGGAAGACTCAAGTGTTTGTTGTAATTGGAAGTTGTTGGCTGGCTCTCTGGCCACTAACGCTAATCCTTTCCAAGGGAGAGGATTAGGATTTATGAATAGAAGTTGGCTCCCTACTTGACTTTTTAAGGGTTAACTAAGTAGAAACAACAACCTATTACTATTAATCTTGGAAAATCTAACAAGGATAGAAATTTCAATTAATCTTCTCCCAGTCAAGGCTTTTTATTTTAATCACATAAAACCTCTTGTTTATTTTTATTGCTTTAAATTATAATTATTTATTTTTCCATTCTCCAACTCTAAAAATTCTCAGAAAAACCCATAACCAATAATAACACACTTTCCGGCAATTCCTTGAGAGATGACCCGAGGTTTAAATACTTCGGTTTTTTTTTTATTGGGTTTGCTTAAGTGACAACCAAATTTTTGTATGAAAGGATTATTGTTAGTTTAGAAACTGTACTTGCAACGAGAATTTATTGTGAATTCTTTACTGACAAAAATCCGTTCGTCACTCACCAAGAGGTTCAACAGGTACTTCGCCATATAAATTGGTGTATGGTCATGATGCAGTGCTGCCATTAGAAATAAATCTAAATACTTTAATAATATCGAAGCAGAATGATTTACCAATTGATGATTACTGGATTGTAATGTTTGATAAGTTGGATGAGTTAGATTTGGAGCGAATCTTGGCACTTGATAATATGATTCGACAAAAAGAAAGTATTGTTCGAAGTTATAATCGTCGAATCAAGGAAAAATCTTTTGATATAGGCGAGTTGGTTTTGAAAGTTATTTTGCCAATGGAAAAGAAATCGAAATTTTTTGGCAAATGGTCCTATGCTTGGGAAGGCCATTTTCAAGTGATAGGAACATATTCTGGAAATGCCTATCAGATTAAAGATATCGAGTCAGAAAAAGTAATTAACTCGATTAATAGAAAATATTTGAAGTGATACTATTGTTGGCAGAATTACAGTTCAACATGCACAGATCTAGAAAAGATTAAAACTGTCACACAAAGAGAAACTTGAAATGAAAAGAAATTCAAGGTGCCAATAGTTTTGTTAAATCAGAGCGTAGCTTTGCTCTTCTACTGTCCAGAGTTAAAAGCGCCTCAGCTTGTTTAAATTTGTCAAATTGGACTTTTTCGAGTTGTTTTTCATATTCTTCTCGTTTAGTCTCAATTGAAACAAGCTCTTGGATAAGTTGTTGTTGTTCTTGTTGGGCAGTGGCCAGAGGTTTGGATATGGTAGCTTGTCTCTAATGTATTTTGGCAAGCTTTTCATTAATTTGAGCTAATTTTGCTTCAAGTTTCGCTTCTTCTTTGTCATTAAAAGCTTGAATGGAGATAGCATGAGAAATTCTCAAATCGAATTCTTCATGGGAGACTTGGACTGGTCGAAGGGCTGCAATGCAACCTTCTATATTAGATTTGATCTTAGCTTCCTCAGTCTCAGTTTTCTGGAATTGAAATTGAAAAGCTACGGTCTCATTGAGAAGTTGTTTGAATTCTTGAATCGAGACAGAATGTGGTATGTTAGCTGGGAGTTCAAAGGAGGAATTTAAAAGATCAGATAAGAGTTGATTAAGAATTGTATCATTAACCCATGTGGCAGGTAGATGATCCAAGAGCTTTATGAGTGACCGAAGCTGTTCTCGAGTGTCAACACTCAATTCAAATGAAGGTCTTGATGTAGCAGGTCTTGGGAGTGTTGGCACTGGTACAGGTGCTTCATCTTCTTGGATAACTTGGTCTAGAATAGAGATCAGGCTGGCCAATGTAGCACTTGTAGGAGTGATGGAAGCATCCAGTGTTTCAAATCTTTGTCCAGGGAGAGTTTGAAAGTCAGCCTGTTGAAGAGGACTAGACAGTTTTGGAGGAGTCTCTAAGACCCTGGATCAAGGAGAATCTAAATTAGTGGTGTCAGCAACTCTGGAAACAGAGTCAGAGTCTGGAGCTACCTGGTCTTCTGCAGAGAGTGCAGCCCAGTTGTTTGGTGAGTTTGACTCAAGTAATTGAGTGTCTAATGGAGAATGCTGTGAGGGATCTGTCGTCAAATCAACCACCTGTGTTACATGGGGAGGAGGTGGAAAAATAGTCCGGAGTGGCTGAGTAGGCCCTGTGAATTGAATTGAATCATGAGATGTGGAGTGCCCCGGATCATGACACTGTTGCAAAATTGGTTGATCAGGTGCTATAGACGATGTAATTGAATGAGCAGCAGTGGTAGGCTGGTATGAAAGTTACACAGTTATAAGTTAAAATTTATTTCAATTTAAATGAAATACATATAGAGATGATTGTGTTACCAGAATAAGTATGGGTTTCCGAACTAGCTGGGAACCAGGATCTGAGTCAGCTGTGTCCTCTGATTGAGGAGAAGTAGCAAGGATGTTCCGGATGTTTTGTTCATTCCCATCAGAACTCTCGCTTGACATTTGTAACCGTAACTAATGAGGAAATAAAAATTGAAAGTTAATATATAGATAAGATTTTCAAAATGTGTTAGTTCGAAGTATATGATTATGTGTGAAATAGTAAATGGATAATGGTTACCTTTCTGGAAGTCTTGGTAGGAGTCCTTCGACTTTTGTGTTGTGGTTGTCGGGAAGAGGCTGTGGTATCAGCTTTTCTTTTTTGTGATTTTTTAGGAGAACCTTCAGTAGCAGAGTCTGTTCGAATGGCAGATTGCTGGATTGCTTCTAAAGTACGATTGTACCTAGAGTAGTAGGCAGTCCACCATTCGAGACAAGACTTAGTGATATATGAGCTGTGGTCATAAACAAGGAAATTAAATCGAGGTCACGTTGAGAAGATAGAGTAACGTGACAAAGTGGCTTATTGTTCCGAGGAAAAGGGATTGGGATGGCTTGTGAAAATCCCAGTTGTCTGGCTGTAAAGTGAGGAGCATATAGGGTCACCTTGAGCTTTTCCTTCTTGTGCTGGGTAATCCTATAGGAATTACTTGAACAGCTAACAGATTTGTCCAATTTCGACTAGCCAGTTCACTTTTCTCTGTGTCATGTGGGAAGAGCAAGCGATCGAGGCACGCAGGACCACGATTTTGACGCAAAAAGGGAGCGAAATCTAGGTCCTCATTGTCGAAGTCTTTACAGGAATGGAAGAAAGAAAAAACAGCCCAGAATAGGTCCTCATCAATTTGTGTATTTGGGAAATTGGGTTTATAATTAGCTAATCGAAAACCTTCGATGTGCTGTTTATCAGTGCCACCACCTCCAGGTTTCGTCATATATTTTTTGAAAATGGCATTGAGCGATAGTTGAAGGAGCCAGAGAGGGCCACCTGTACTGATTATGCTATTGTCTCAGAGACAATGAACGAATTGTCCAAGCTCTTCGAAAATGTGTTCTAAAAGAAGTTTGGCCAAATTGAGAACTTTCCCTTCGTAAAGTAAAGCAGCCAAGGGAAGAAAGAGCTTTGACATCTGGACGCTTCGAGAACAGAAAAGGATTGCAATCAACCAATAGAACAAGAAGGCTACATGTTCATCGTCTGTAATATCAGTACTTTCTGCACCCATGTTATTAGCAATGAAATCGCTGTAAGAATTGGTTAAAGCAACATTGTATTGGCGCTCAGGCTGCATGTTAGGAGTGCAGTCTGGAGAGTTTATTGGGAGCCCTGTGATAGCAGCTACGTCTAAAAGGGACATTCTGATCATTCCACAAGGAAGGTGGAAGCTGTTGGTTGTCCTGTTCCAAAAGCAAATCACAGCCCCAATCATCCAAGGAGGCGTTGTCAGGGAGAAATGGGAGAGCCTTAGTAGTTCTTGTATTCCTAAAGCCCCCAGTCAGCACTTTTCGTGGGCTCAAGGCATTGGTACCAGGCTGAGAAGTCGAACCCTCGAGGGTTAATCTTTGGATTATTCCTGAAGGATTTTTGATTAATGAAGTGGGAGATGTTAAAAGCTTGGTTAATCAGCAGATCTTTCCCTTCGGCAATAGGGAAGAAAGAAAGTTTTTTGTTTGCCCTCTCTAGGAATTTAATCAGTCCGAGGAAACAATGGGTATCTACGCCTACTGTGAAGGGGATTAAGATTCTAGTATCATTAGTTTACAATTGAGGATCATCAATGACTTCATCATTGACTTGGTTTAGTATACAAAGGGCTGGTGGAGCTGACGGTGCTACTGCATGACCTTTACCTTTGTTTTGAGCAGTAGCATGAGAAGAGGAAGTGGCTATTGTAGAATGAAGGAGAAGAAAATGAAAGGTTAGAGATTCTGTAAGGAGGTTTGATGTAAGAAGGATGCAGAGAACAATGAGTTGAAGGAAAAATTTGAACAAAGGTGAGATTGGTGAATTTAAAGTGTTACTGTAGCCGTTACTGTAGAAGGAATGCGAATAGAGGTAACTTCGCGAGGAAGATAAAGTGGAAGGAAGAGGAAGCGTGAGTCTTGGAAAACGTGTCGAGTGGGCAGTATTAATGGGAAGTTAAATGATAGTTATTACTAATTTTAAAACTGAAGTTTGAATTTGGATTAAGTGTTTTATCTTCCAATAAAGTTATCGAAGACAAACACATTAATCCAAGGGGGCAATTTGTTGATCGAAAAAAATATTTTCGATGAAGGTAAATTATTCGAAGTGGTAAAACGGTCGAAGACATAAGCAGTTTTTGAAAAGACACACGCACAAGCATTAGACGGAGGTTCTCGACACGGATTCGATTTCAAGGCCTTTCGATAAATCGAGCAAGTCAAATCGAACAACGTACTCGAGTCAAGTAATCGAAATGAGTTACTCGAATGAGTGATTTGAGTAATTATGGTAGTGGAGAAGTTAGAGGCTTCTGTCACACGAGAAAATCATGGGAAACGTTTAGGCGGAAACGGTTACCAAGGAGAACACATTCAAAGCTGTGATTTTGTAATTAATTGTCAATTACCAGAAGTAGATTATAAATACCAGGAGGTCTTAGGGAATAGTGGTTGGAACTTTAACTCAGAAAAACACTCAAGCACACTCACATCTCAGGGTTGCAAGTATTCTTTATTTTTGTTGTTTAATTTACATTCCTGCATTTTAGATTTTGCATGTTAAAGTCCTTTCATTTAATCAAAGGCATTTTACTGTTTTCTTTTAATTTCAACGCAAACCATTCCGTTTTCAGCATATTTTCTTTTTGAAAACTTTATCTTTTTATCTCTTTCTTTGACTAATAAATTTTTGATTTATCTTTATTCCCAATTTCCATCTAATCGAAGACACCTTGATGCACTTTTAGAAAACTGGTACCTACAAAGAGGAGTAGGTTTCGCTCCCAGACCATTAGATATCTAACCACCATCGATTTGCTAAAAATCGACAAAACAGTTACAAAATAAGAAAATTTTGTAATAACAAAAAAATTTGTTACAAAACATTTCAATATTTTGTAACAACGTGATTTCTTTTGTTACAAATTATGTTGGCTTTCGTATCAAATTGTTGTTTTATTGTAAAATGTCATAATATTTTGTAATAAAAGATTATATTGTTGCAAAATTCATAACATTTTGTAACAAAATATCTTTCAAAAGCTCTAAATATTTTGTAACAAAAAATTAATTTGTTACAAAATACAATATTTTTGTAACAAGTTATTTATTTGTCACAAAATTCAAAAATTTTTTATAACTAATAAAAAATTTTGTTTCAACATATTAAATGTAAGACTTCGAATTTTTAAAAATTAACATAATGAGTTATTTATGATTTATTATATTTATTTAAGATTTTATATTCAAAAATTTATTTTACTAAAAATATTTTAGTCAAATTAATGATACT
>NC_029789.2:114457043-114471138 GCF_000816755.2 Arachis ipaensis
GTAGAATTTTATATACTTATTTAATAATATGTATTTAATAATAACCGGATTATAATTTGTTGAAACTTGATTGTTTTAAAAATATTAGTGAAGATATGTATTTTAAATTTTAATTTTAGGTTTTTGATTATTTTATATTTTTTATTTATGTATAATCGATCCTACCGGTTTAACCAATAACTTATCAGTTGAACTAATAACTTAATCGGTTTAATTATCGATTCGATTTTGACAACTATAAAAAAAGTTTTCATTAACAGAAAAATTAGTGAGGAGACGCTTAAGTCACCAAGATCTAGAGCGGTAGATAAAAGCTACATTCTCTTTTTAAGAAGTATTCTCAACCTTGACACTTTAGATTTTGTAAATCTGATTTGTCTAAAACTCAATTCATTTTGACTTTGCTTAAACATAAAATTTTAAACACTAAATAGATACTAAGTAGGCAAAATATTTGATAGAACTTCCATAGCGAGTTCCATTTGATGGAGTTCTTAAAAATATTTATAGAATTGTCTCAATTTTTTTCTCTATTTATTAATGTGTAACAATATTTTTGAAAATTAATTTTATACCTTAATCCAATTGAATCGTTTAATTGGAACCTTTATGCAATCTGCCTCAAATTAATAAGAAAAAATGACATCACTACCACTACCGTCATCATCAGTGGTAACAATATAATGACATTGATAGTAGGGGTGGTAACGGGGCGGGTAGGGACGGATTTTTGCTTTATCCGATCTTGTTCTGTCGTATAACAATCTGCATAAAATCTGTCTCGTTTTTATCTGCGGGTAATAAAACGTTGAATCCTAACCCGTCCTTATGGTACCCGTTCCGCCCCTACCCGTCCCTATAATTATTAAAATTCAATAAATAAAATTAAATTTTAAAATTTATATAACCATCATCACATGCATAACATAAATTAAAGTAAAAATTTAAATATGATACAATATTATTAATCATTTACTAATTATTTTATATATATTATACATATTATATATTAAAATTATATATATTATATATATAGCGGGGCGGGTAGGGGCGGATATTACCTAAACCCGACCCCGCTCCGTCCCTCCCAAGAACCCGCCCCGAGCGGGTAAGGGCGGGATGAGTACCCGCGGGTTCGGGTGGTATTGCCATCCCTAATTGATAGTAATAAAGTTCTAATAAGTTCAATGTTTATGTTTTAAGTGTTGTCTTATTTCTCTGTCCTTTCTGTGTTTGGTTTTGATGGAGTTTTTTTTTTTTTTCTTTTTTGGGTCAAAGGGAGCAAAACACAGCAACCCACCAATTCAAACAGTAGTAGCGCTTAATTACTCTCTCTCTCTAGCGATCCCGCAGTCGAGTTGAACAAAGCCTCCATAACCTTGGATGGAGTTTCTTTGATTTCTTTCTTTCTTTTTTTTGGGACATGGCCACAAGAGCTGACCCGACCCAGTCGCTGATGCTTAATCTCTTAATACGTGTTCAACCGTCCCACATCTACACTGTTAGGCTCTCCTTGCTAACAGTTCAACCATCACCGATTATGAAGAGCCGAGAATTCCTTCATCCTTGCTATGGTGTGTTCTTCATTCTCACTTGTTCGCAACCAAATTTTTTGGGTGTTCCAAAACACTGTATGTCCAGTCCAACGTGGCACCCCATCTCCCCTATTGATTGATGCAGATGTTCTCTTTGATTTCAAATGGGGTTAATGAAAAGCATGACAACTGTTTTTTTTAAGTGAGATTAAACGACGATTTAATGGAGTTTAGAACTTAAAATTGATTGCCAAAAGTATTGTTGCTCGTTAGTAAATACAACAAAATGAACATGGGCAATTTTATAATGGATTATGCTAGGTAATCAATGATTTTTTTGAATAACATGAACAATCACTAATCAAATAAAAACATACTACATTTTTAAATTACCTACCTAAATCTTAATATTAGAATAATCATTCGTATACCTAGTGAAATGAACATCCAATATATTTATTGTTCACATTGTTTAGTATTTTTATTATCTACCTATACTTTTTTCCTTTTATAAATTAAAATATTTTTTGGCAGCTCCATTTGATGTAGCGCTGAGTGAAAAATCCATAATTTACTTTGCCTACTAAGTATAGATATTGGCAAGAGTGAAATATTCTTATAAAACAAAATAAAAGTTAACTTGATAACGTTTGAACTTACATATTGGCTTATTTACATTCATAGAAATTCCTAACAAAATGCTATCTCCTAAAAATATTTATCAGAAACATTTAGAAATGTTGATTATATTTTTTTAATGAATATTGTTTATCATACATTATATTTATTCTTTTAAAACTCAACATTAGATAATTCATATACATTTAACTATTTTCAAAATTATATAGTTACTAATAAAATAAATTAAGTTAACGTATAAATTATTATAAAAATACAATAATTTCTCTATTATTTTATTTAATAATTTGCACACAATTTTTATGCTGCACCGCACATCATGAGGGTTAGATATATACTAGTTAACTAATTTGGGTTGGTCGAGTAGTTAACTTATTCGTTTATAAGTATTGAAATTCAAATCCTGCCTTGTGCATGGAGTAACTCATTGATAAAAGTGATGACAACCACTTCGCCCTCATCTAGGTGCTTCAAAATATCAAGGTATCTTTAATGCTGTGTTTGTTTAGATGAAAATTGGGGGGAATTGAATATGAACGGAAAGAAAAAAGAAGGAAATCTGAAGTTTTACTTGTTTGGGAATGAAAAAAATGTAAAGAAAAAATACAACAGTAGCAAAAAGTGAAAGGACCCACCAAAAACTTTTCTTTCCAACTAAGGCGAGAAAATGGAAAGGAAACTCGTTCCACTGCATCATTTCCAAACCCTAGCCTTCTCTTTTTCTGAAGACTCTTCTTCAACCTGAGATTCAGCTGTGCATGCTACCCACTTCCAACACTATCAACCAGTATAAGTTTTACTAACGGTCCATTTCTCCACCACTTCTCAATCATTCTGGTCACGGCATCTTGCATCTACAGGTCAAATTTGGTAAGTTTTCTATGTTGCTCTTATTTCACCTTTCATTCTTTATTAGATTCATAGATCTATGGGTTTCAGGTTCAATTTTACAGTATAGGAACAAAGATTACATTTTAGTTTGAATTATGAATTTGTTAATTTTCATGCCTGTAAACTATTTGATAAAATGCTCCAGTGAAAACATGCAAAGGTATTGATTTATAAGTTAATCAGAGTTGAAAAAATTGATGTGTGTATATACTATAGATAAGCTTTTTATGTTGCTCTTATTTCCCATTTGACGCTATATATTGATGGATCTGTGTTTGTGATTTAATTTTGAAGTATATGGATAGAGATTATATTTTGGTTTGATTTATTACCTTGTTAATTTTCATGTATGTAAACTGCTTGATCAAATGCTCCAATAAAAAAATGTTGATTCATACTTTGTTAACTTTTATGTCTATAAACTGCCTAATAAAATGCTTCGATCGAAATATAACTGCTAAAGTAAACTTGGTTTAGGTAAATTAATTGATTTCGTAGGACACACAGAAATTATTATTATTTGGGAGCTCAGTTATTAAAAACAATAGAAATTAAAAATTTACCTTTCTCCGCAAAGTAAACTTGTTCCACCGCACTTGTTCGCAAATTTGCTCCATAATCTACACTTTTATAACTATTCAGCTATTTTATTTACTTATACACAAAATTCATAACTAATTCTCACATGGATAGGTGTTGAAGTTGATTAAAATAATTTTTTTTAATCTAAAAAGGACAACTAAAAAAACGTTAAGCAATTTTAAAGGATTTGATTAAGTTAATTTATGATATAACATATAACAAATTAATTACTATCTTCATGTGAATAGTCTATATATGTAAAAAAAAGATATCTTTCTTCAGGATGACTATCAAAGAGTCCATTACTTTATCTGTTTCAAGTTCAACAAATAACTTTGGAAAATTGCAAGGCACTTTACATATGCCGTCTCTGACCAAATTCAAGTTTAGCTTAGATTTTTCTGCTTATTTTCCACTAAGATAAGATCTTCAATATGGTCTCTTGTTTAATACTTTTCTTCTAAAATACTGTTTTCTATATATCCATAAGTTTATTTTTTTATTTTTATGTAAATTTATATCCAAAACCACATTAACACCTATTACTTGCTTTCATTTTCTATGTTTTTTTATTTTTTTACTTTTTCTTTCGTATGTAGTTTATGTTTAAATTTTTTTGAAAGGTATAAAAAATTGTTATCTTTCAATTGGTTGAGATTCTTTTACACTTAATTATATTCTTCGATTAGGAGGTCATATATATGAATACTAGTTATTTAACTGCATTGCTTATGCTTTACATATGATGCTATCTTTTTTTGTTTTTGTTGGTGCTGTAAATCTACGATGTGTACATTTGAAACTACAAAGTGTTTGTTAAATGGATAAGGCTGATCATGAAAAAAGTTTTTTGGTCCCCAATATGAAAGACATCTTTAATTGTGATTTTCCACTAAACCTTTCTTATAAGTTCGGGGTCAATAATCAGGAAAATATGTTAACCCTTGAAAACTAAGAACATATATTAACAGTTTTGAGGGAGGATTGGAAAAGACGACAGAAATTATGCACAATAACACTGATATGTTACATCGTGCACATGTTATATTTATTGAGATTTATGTTTACGCGGGTTGACAAATCCATCTCCCATAAATTGGTTGGGCGAGAACAAATTCGAGATACTTTAATGCAACAGTTAAGAAAAACTCATAGGTGTCGTGACATCCTACGCATGGGCCCTGATGCATTTCTTCAATTGTGTGAGAAATTAAGAGCAACACGTCAAGTGAGGGATACAAAACATGTTACAGTAGAGGAGCGAGTTGCTAGGTTCTTGTATATAATAGTTCATAATGTAAAAACTAGAACCGTTTCTTTTTTCTACCACCGGTCTGGAGAAACTGTTAGCCTCTTTAAAATCATGTACATAAATTTATTGATTTAGATATTTCTTCTTCTTAAAATTATTTCCAGTTTATGTATTGAGATGAGTAGTAAACAAAAATAAAATTTATATTTTATCTAATTAGATTATGCTAACTTTGTTATTATTATTATTATTATTATTATTATTATTATTATTATTATTATTATTATTATTTTCCTAATTTGTTATATTATAAATATAATTAAATTTTGTTGTTATTATTTAATCACATTTATGAATATTTACATAATTGTATACATAATAACATGACTATATAATATGGAGGGTAATATTGTCATTATATAACTTAATTCATTTTTTCTCTCCGTTTTTCTTTTCAAACAAACAACATAAATTATTTATCTTTCAATATCTTTCCATCGTATTTTTCTTCCATCCAAACACACCCATAGAAATTAATTTCACTTCAATTTCTTTTCTTTCTATTTCTTTTTACTCAATTTTCTCCTTCCTATTTCTTTCCACCCCCAAACAAAGTATAACCGCTACACCACTTGCGATCTTCATGGCTCAACATGCAATCAATATTACATTAATAACTATATTTTTGCTTTTACTTTTGGTGCTGTTCGCATATACTCACCAGTTTTAGCCAGTTAAGTAGTATTCAATCTTCTTTCTTATCTAAATTCAAAACGTTCGTTTTAGTTAGGGTTAAGTACGATTTTGGTCCCTAACATAGAGGTCAAAAATTTATTTCATCCTCGACCTTTTTTTGCTACAAAATGGTCCCGAAGATTTACCTTAGTTTTAAAATCGTCATTCGGACGAAAATACCCCTCCCCTTCTTCCTCAAAATCAACGAGAAGCAGAAGCAGACCCAAAAACTCAGAAAATCATCATCTGCATCTGCATCACTCCCAAGAACTTGCATCATCCCCCGAACTCAAAAAACCACCACCTCCGATCCCACCCACTACCACTCCATCACTATCTGCATCACCCCACCCAGAATTCAGAAAATCATCATCATCATCATCATCAAAACTCAGAAAGCAGAATTCAGAACTCAGAAAAATAAGAAAATCATCCTCATCATCTTTGAAACTCAAAAACATTAACAAAACTCAAAACTAAAATTCTTCCTCTTTCATTAACAAAACTCAGATGCAATTACAATAATAGAAAATTCCCAAATTCATCTTCAATTACAAGAAGTAAAAATCCATAAATATAATTACTAAAAATCCCTCTGGAGGACGCTGCTAGAGGACACGAGGAACACAAGGGCGACCACCACCTCTTCAACGACGACAACGAACATGAAGGCGCGGGCCAGACGCGTTGCGAGGCAAGGGTGGGTTGCGGCGAGGCTAGGGCTCAAGTCACGGCGCTGCGAGGTCGAGGTTCGGCGTTTCTTTTTCTTTTTATTTTTTTATTAGGAGTAATTTAGTAATAAAAATTAAAAATTTAGTAAAAAGAATGATTTTAAAACAAACTGAACTTTTGAGACCATTTTGTAGTGAAAAAAAGGCCGAAGACGAAATAAATTTTCAGCCTCTACGTTAGGGACCAAAATCGTACTTAACCCTTTTAGTTATCTTAATTATACTCACTAGATCCACAAATAAAGAGTCATTTTTCAAAAAAAATATTAATTAAGAAATTATTAACTTAAAGTAAAAATAGTAGTTATTTTAAAGGTGAATATACTTTCTTACACCGAATGGCTCATAAAGTACAAAAAAATGTGACAAAAAAACTCTAAATCCAACACACGATTGTGTGAGATGTAGAAATTCACTTATTTATGTTGGTTTAATATTAAGATCTCGACACTATGATTGTTCTGCTTTTTTTCATATACCACTAAAAAACACGGATGTAGCTCTCCTCTGCCTTCTTTCTCAATCCCTTCGACATAGCCAAGGCCGCCTTTGCCTGTTTCACCTTGACCCATGTAAATTTTGAGTGATTAGTAAATAATTAGCTAATAAATTAATTATTATTCAAAAAAATTAGAAAATTAAATTTAATAGTTTAGGGAGGTAGAAATAATTAAAATACAAATTTTGACACTAATTTTAAATATTTTAGCCTAAAAACAGGCCAACAGACTGAACTAGTTGGACCGGGCCCATATTGTTCCCAAGGCCCAACCTATAAAAGCTTGCAATTAGCCACTTTACCCTTTTCTCATTGTAAAACACGCTGAGGAGAAGAGAAGCAAAATAGATACTAACCCCAAATCACTTCCAACTTCAATTCCTTCTAACTTTCAATCCGGAACTCCAATTGACGAGCCGTCAGCGATCACGCATTTGTCTCAGAATTCTCTTCAAAACCATGCAAGAATTGTGGTAAGGAATTTGATATTTTGTGCCCAATTCTCACCCCCTTTAATTTCATAATTTTGGGTGTTATATGTTGAGGGATATAGTATTCTTGATGATTTAGGTGAACTCTAGCAGTGAAAAATCACTGAGTTTAGTCTAATTGACCCATGGGTAATGGTAAGGAACCCCAACTCTTGTGAATTAGTAAATTAGTGAACCTTGTGTTTATTATTATGATATTGTATGGAATTATATGGAATAATGTGTTTTGGAGACAAATTGGTGATATTGGAAGCTTGACATTGAATTTTGGGTGTTGGAAATCTAATTGGTGTGGACTTGGTGAAGTGGAAGCTTAAGAAACGAAGAAATTTAAGACGTTCCGCGCTTAGGGAGGAATCGCCCAAGGTATGATTTTGGTTTCTCGTAGGTCATGTTTAATGTCACATGAAAACTTAGGCTAATTAACCATAGGATAAGCTTGGATTGAATTTGGTTGTTGATGTGATTAGTGAATGAATGTGTATATGTGTACAAATGATTTGAGATTTGATATGTGTATATGAATTTTTGGTGGAATTATAAGATATGATGATGATTGATGATAATTATGAGTTATGATGATGATGATATTGATAAAATTTATATGTTTAAAGGATTGTGGCATGAAAACGAGGTATGTGAATATGATTATTGTTGATTTTGGTTGAGGAATTGTTGAGTATATATATATATATATATATATATATAATTGTTGAATAATTGAATGAATTGGATGGTGGTATACTGTGAAATGAATGGAAGGTGTTGAATGGTGTTTTGGGGTTGTTTTGAGTTAGTGAACTACTGATTTTGGAATGGAAATTTTGAAAAACTAGAGATTTGGTAAACTTTGGTAAAAGCTTATTTTTGGACTAACTTCGGCGGGTCATAACTTGGCTTCCGAATCTCCAAATTTTGTAAAATTTATCTTGAATGAAAATTGGGTCTGTATAGTCCATGACGTTCAAAGAATGGACTAAAAATAATTTTTAACGAAAAAGTTATACGCATTCAAAATTGGGTGTAAAAAACTTATTTTTATGAACTTAGCAGCTTTTTGCCAATTCTGCAGCCCATGTGTATGTGGACATGCACGCGACATGGACCCTGGCTCTGCCTAAGCATCTCGCGTACGTAGACAAGGGTTGCATACGTGAGAATGGAAGATTTTACACTTTCGCGTATGCGGAAGGCATGCGTACGCAGAACCCTGTTTTGGCTTAAAAGTGTGTTCTTTTGGGATTTAAACCTATACTCTAGCTTTTCAAGCCTCTTTAACACTTGATTAGAGTTTATTAGCAAGCTTTTAAGCTTTAGAACAAGGGTGAATAGGTTAAATGACTAAGTAATGAGATGTGAGTAATGTTGAGTAAGAAGTAATTGATAAAGATAATGATAATAATAATGAAATATGACTGAACTGAGAGATGATTAATGATGTTATTGACTATTATGGAAGTGGAGTAAGGTGGAGGATGAACTTAACATGAAATTGAATTTGATTGAGATATATGTGACCGAGTAAGAGACAGTGGCGTTGTCCACTGGCTCTGGGTAAGAGTTGAGAAACCAAGTAAGATACATTGGTATTGTCCACTTACTCCAGGTAAGAGATGAGGAAGAAGAATAATGAGAACTGAGTTTAAATATGTATTTTGAATGAATATGAAAGAATTGAGAATGAATTTTTATGAATGAGATACATGGGCAATGGAAGTAGTAGTAGTTCGTCCCACTTGCTCCGGGTCAGTGATTGAGACACCTGGGTAGTAGCAGCAGTAGTGGATTATTTTACTTGCTCTGGGTTGAGTCAGAAACACCCACTTGGGTAGTAGCAGCAATAGTGATTTATCCCACTTGCTCTGGGTTAAGCGGGTAGTAGCAAGGGGTTGTGGCTCAATTCCACTTACTTTGCGAGGTGGTGTTTTTGTCCATGGTTAGCTACCAGGACATGTCGGGTTTGGGCTATATATCCAATAGATTATATCATTAGCCATAGGATAGGCATACATCATATGCATTTGTATATTTTGCTTGAGTGTGCATTACTTTGGTTTGCCTAATTGATTAGCTATGCTTATCTGCTATTTGTCCTACTTGTTGCAATTGTATCCTATCTGTGTTTTCTTTGCTTGGTAAGGTATTACAACCCGAGTTTTACCCAAGTCGGACGTTAGCGTATCCCTCTCCTCCTCAATCTCCTTCTTTTTCTCTTTCAGAGAAACCACCTCGGCCTGAGCAGCCACCAAGGAGCTGGGGGTGGCGCTAAGGGGAGTTTTCTCCAACTCCCTGGCCAAATGATGTGAAGGTTATCGTCGGTCTAGAATTTCTTCTCAATAAAAGAAATCGCTTCATTGCGAGTATAGATTTAAACCAACAAACAACCCTCAATCAAAGTTTAATTTGTTTGTCACAAGTGCAAACCAATAAAAATACCGAGAGTATTGGATATCAGGTCATCTCTCAAAGGGATTACAGTGAGGTATGCACGTTATCAGTTATGAGGTTCAAAAGGGTGGTTTGAAAATAAGAAGACAAGAAATTAAATGGAAAGAAATTTAAATAACAAGAAAGTAAATCAAACAACTAAAGATAGCAACTAATAAAGAGGCATTCATGGCAAGGATTGAAAATCAAGGTTTTCTATCCTAGTCAAACAATAATTACCAAGAGATAATCCTATTTTGTTATCTCCAACATCGGGAGAAAATAAAATAAGACTAGTTAGTCTCAATCCATAAGTCCTAATCAACTTACTAATTGAATTAGCAAAAGATTAGCGTCAATGGAAACAATATTAACTAACAACTCTAGATCACCAACATAAGTTGGGTATTAATGACTTAAGAGCGCCAAATTCCTCTTTTCAAGCCAAGAATGCTCAAAATCTACTCTAAACCTAAGCCAAGCATTTTATCAAACACTTGGTGAGCATAAAAATAAAAGCATAACAAATTGCAATAAGAATAAAATCTACTACTATCAAATGCAAGAAAATAACAATAACAACTCAATTAAACAATAGAAAACATAAAAAGACATCAATTACATTAAAGAAAATGAAAATCAACAATAGTTCATAAACATAAAAGTGATCAAAATGAGAAATAACAAGTGAAATTAAGAGAGCAAAGAAGTAATGACAAGAAATTGTAAGGAAAACTAAATCAAGACAAGAAATAAAACCTAAATCTAACAGAGATTAACCTAAATTTATCCTAATTCTAGAGAAAAGAGGGAGTTTTTCTCTCTAGAAAACTACCCTAAAATATGATTCCTAAGCTACCTAATTGCTCCCCCTTCATCCTTCTTGATTTTGGCTTCTAATAGCTTCAGAAATGAGTTGGATTGGGCTCCAGCAAGTCTAGAAATTGCCTGCCACCTTTTCTTTAATGAGGTCACATGACCAGTGTCACGTATACGCGTGGGTCACGCGTGCGCATCGCTATGATTTTCACAAATCCTCATTTCTTCATGAATTCTCTACTTTGCATGCTTTTTCTTCACTTCTTCAATCCAATCGTTGCCTTATAAACCCTGAATCACTCAACAAACATATCAAGGCATCGAATGAAATTAAAGTGAATTAAATTTAGCAATTTTAAGGCCTAAAAAACATGTTTTAATCATTAAGCACAATTTAGGGAGAATTACAAAATTATGCTATTTCATTGAATAAATATGAGAAAATTTGATAAAATTCACTAAATTTAACACAAGATAAACCACAAGATTGGGGTTTATCACCAAGGCAGCACACATGCCTGCTATCCGAATTCTGCCTCGGGCCAGGAGCTGAAGATAGTTTCTGAGGGACACATCATCGATACTAATATGGCTATGAGGGAGGATAAGTTTTTCGCTCCAAGCAAGCCCGTCGAAGCCCTTGTCTTATATGCTCTCCCACTCAGTAGTCTTCTGCCTTTTGGGATTTAGTTCAGAGGAAGAAGGAGGAGGATGGGTCACAGCACTATCAGTGGTGGAGATAGGGGGAATTGGTTGAAACAGAGGGACGGGTATAACCTTTTGCGAAGCTGATGCTCCTCGAGTCTGACTTCGAGGGAGAAGACAGGGCAGCAACGTCACCAGCTTCTTTTAGTTGTATGCCCCCAAGCCACAAAGTTCTTTCTGGTGGCCCGAAGTGTCTTCATGGCAACCGACTTAGGAGCCATTTTTTCTGAAAACAAAGACACATTAGCCACCAACACAATTTTACAACAAGAATTTATAAGTAAAAGAAAGGAGGGCTACCTAGTTCGGACTAGAGTTGACCAGGATCTCCTAAGAATTCTTTGGTGTCCAAATAAAAGGTCCGGTCCCAACACTCTTGAAACAAGAGAATTACACTCTTCTCAAGCTCATCTAAATCATCTACATTATACTTGGCTATTACTGATTTCTCTTCCCAATACAACGAAAAATAGGTTCATCGTTCTCGTCAAGGAAGAATGGTTTGGCATCCTCAACAGCTCGGACTTTGAAAAAATAATTTTTAAAATTGTGAAAGAAATCTTCAAAAATAGAGAAAACCTTCCTTTCTTGGACAACTTGGAAAGAAATCCAACCTAATTTTTTAGAAGAACTAAAAGGTTTGGTCAACACAAAGAGATAGAAGAACACTTTCAGGGAAGGTCGGACATCCAGTTCCCGACAAAGGAACTAGTATATTTTTAGAGAAGCCCATGAGTTAGGGTGTAGTTGGGTAGGAGCAACGTTGCAAGTCCAAAGGACATTAATCTCAAAGTCAGAAAAAGGAAGCCTAACGTCTAGCTTAGTGAAAAAGCAATTATATGCGTAAAAAAAAGGGCGTTCTGACCTACCATTGGGAGAAAACATACCCTCTCCTTAGGATCAGCTACCACTATCTCGTAGTTCCGCTCATCTTCCCGGTTTCACACAACCTATGGTGCCTACGAAAGTTTTCAGCTTACTCTGTATCAATAACAGGGAATGAGTAAGAACAAAAATATCTACTCAAGTTAAGTGAGAGGAAACTTTGGTCGACATGTTATGAATTACAGAGCGAGACATAAAGGCTATACCTACAAATGCAACACATAAAGAAAAATTATCACAACAAGTCGGACAATAATCACAAGAAGTCGGGTCATCGTTAACGACACCAACAATTAACTACAGTTCTCATAAAATCTCATAAAAACAACAAATCATCATGAAATTCCGAACACAGAAATGGTGTCACTTCCAACCAAAAAAAGCGACACCATTTAGGGACAATGCAACCATATTAAAGTCCGTAGCAACAAATCCCAAGCAGCGAACAGTTTTCAAGAACAAACAAGTAGTGACAATACTAAAGCAAATACAAGTATCCAGAGCAATTGTAATAGAACGAAAATGGATAAAAACACCAACCTCGATGAAATGCAGAAGTAAAGAGGCATGTCAAACAACAAGAAACATGAACATTCCTCTTCAAAAAATCAAAACAAGATCTTTCAAATGGTCCAAGATAAAGAAATCTTGACCTAGAATGCAGTATAAAGCAAAGAACAAAGGAAGAAGAATGAAGGGTTTCTTTTCTTTTGATGAAGAAAACGAAGCAAAGTGAGCATTTTTCAAAAACGGAAAAGGGAGAAGAAGGAAGGCGCGAAACTTTTATAAAGAGACAAGGGGCAAAAAAGACATTTCACGTCTTTCTTTAAAAGCCGCGCGTGAACTCCTAGGAAACTAACCGCGTAACGTTCGCCACGCCATTAAATGGCAACGTTTCAAAAATTTAAAACACATCGAGTACCCGACCTCTTGAATGCAGCGTACCCAACGAAAGAAATTGGAACCACAAATACTTGAGACCGACCTCATGAAAGCTCAGATTCAAGTAGGGGTACTGTTCATACCCTGACCCACAACACAGTCAGGCCCATTAAGTCTAAAGGCCCAACAAGGGTGGTCTCTTCCACTCACCTGACCTCCTAAGAGGTTGGACGCGACAAAAAGGTTCAGTTCCACTTATTTACATACCTGAATCTCTCCTACTATCTCTATCTATCCTAAAAGATAGATCCCAACAAACTCCCAAGATAAAGGGAACCACTGTCCACCAATAAAAGTGGAACTATTTAAAAAAGGTGATTATCTTTCTACTATAAATATACTAACACCCCTCAGAAAGAGTTTAAACCTCTCGTTCAAGTTCAAATCACCATTTTAAGTAACCCTTAAAATACTTAAGATTCTTATCATGCTTGGTCGTTTGCCTAATTCTTCCCCACTCCGTGTTTTTCCATCCCCATGTTTTCTCACTTCTCTCGCTCTCCCTCTCTCATCTCTCACTAATTTGTCCATTCTTCCGACACTTAAAATATACTGGTTAAATTTTAATTTCTTTTAGTACTATTTTATTAGCACTAGAATCTTGAGTACCGATTTAATATTTATGCGAATATAAATGGGGGCGGGCACAAGTAGATTAGTTGAAACAAATATGAAAAATAGAATGAGGAACATTGTGAGCGGCAGATGAGAAATAAATATGGCGATCGACGCTGTGCATCTTTTTTGTTGAAGAGTGATTGTTCTTTTTAGTATACCAATAGAAATAAAATAAAAAGAAATGAAAAGTAGTTGAAATGTTTAAAGGCCGAGAGGGATGTTACTTTAGTTGTAACGCCCTCACAATCATCCGCAAAATGCTGCACTCAATTTCATTTTCTCCGTACTCTTACCACATGCCGCTCTCTTCTCTACGCTCCCTCAACACTACGCCGTTTCATCTC
>NC_029789.2:114472424-114493476 GCF_000816755.2 Arachis ipaensis
GGTACTTCATCTATTCCTTAGTGCTTCTTTGTTGTTAATTTTCATTAAGACGTTAAATATTGGTTTTTAAGTTGTTAATTGATGTGTCGCAAACACATTTCCCTAATCTTGTTGCCCTGCATTCAAGCTTTATTCTTTATTTTTTGGGTGAGTTCCTGATGGATTCTTTTGTTGTTATTTTAAGTGAAAGGTGTTTGATTAGATGGAGTGTTATTTGTTTCGCTAGCTAAATTTCTTAGAAGAAATAAAAAAATGGTATCTTATTGCTTGCGCGATAATGTTTAGTTTGTAATTTAACAGACAACTTCCGATGTAATAATACATGAATTATGTTAAGTGTCCACTAAAACTCAGCCACCCATCAGTCACCCAATGTTGAAATACAAAAATACATATGAAAAACGAATTAATCAGGGCATGTTTTTGTACACAAATATATGGTGGCTAACTTGTAGTGTATACATAGTATTTTTTATTTCGAAATTTAATGCCACAAGATCACTGACAGTGATAAGTTTGCTCCCAAAATAAATAGGCACGCCCTTGGCCCATCAAAGGTAAATAATCTTTGAGAAATTCTCCAATATCTATCTTTCATAATTTGAGGACCATGAATGAATATGTAGAATAGCTATCATTTGCTTCTGTATATTTGAAACTCTCTTGTGGAAATGGCAATCAATTTATGTTCAATCTTCGAGTGACATCATATAATATTGTTCTTAAAATATCAATATTTTTTTTATTATTTAACTAGCTCGTCCTCTCATTTAACTTTTTTCATGTTGCAGAATGAGTGAATTCTGTGAAGTTGAAATGAAAGTCCGTGATTATGAGTTGGATCAATATGGTGTGGTCAACAATGCAGTCTATTCAAGTTATTGCCAACACGGTGAGATTTCATAAATTGACAAATCTAAGTTTCCAGTAATCTGGATTATTTCTGTTGCTTCAATGTTTTCACTTTGCTTCTTTATATGTATATCTTGTAATATATGAATGTAGATTTCAATTTTGAAGTGCTTATAACTCCAAAAGAACACAATTCTTTTTGAAAGTATGAAAAAGCTTAAATCCAAATAGCCAAGCAAGTACAAGGCAATAGGAAAAAGAAAAATGAAAATAAAAAAGGTATTCGGCATGCATTAGCTTAGACTCATTGTGCAAATGATTCTTTGGTAATTCATAAGGTTGATTTTTCATTTTTGGAATAATCATTTGCCTCAGTCCATATACTTTTAGAAAATAAATTTGGTTGGAATTGTGAGTGATTAGGAGTGATTTCTACATAAGCATACCATCATCTCTAATCTGTGTATTCTAATTTAGATGCAATCTAATGCTATTCATGTCAGTAGTTTATTTTTCTTCCTTTTAAGAGATTCAACTTGTACGCGTAGTAGTTTTGTTATCTTGAATATGCTGAAAATGTTTTCAGATCGCTAGGATATTTTAGATTGTTCCGTTTCTGAAATCAGGGGTTGGAAGCTGTATAATTTCCACAGAAAATAGAAGTAATATTTTGTATTTGAAATGCATAAACTGATCCTTGTCTATGAATATCTTCATAAGGTCGTCATGAACTCTTGGAAAGCATTGGTATTAATTGTGATGCTGTAGCTCGTACCGGCGATGCATTGGCATTATCAGAGTTATCAATAAAATTCCTTGCACCGCTAAGAGTGAGGCTCTGAGATTTTGTTTGCCATTCTCTTTATTAGGATACATAGTGCGAAGTCATGATTGTTCTGTCACCAATATTATTATACTCATGCTTAGAACATGCAAACAGAGTGGGGATAAATTTGTAGTGAAGGTTAGGATTTCTGGATCTTCAGCAGCACGGTTATACTTCGATCACTTCATCATTAAGCTTCCAAACCAAGAGGTTTATCTTCATCACTTACAATTTATACTTTATCTAAATGGCGCATATTTTTTAATCATATTTGATTTATTTGATTGCAGCCTATTTTGGAGGCTAAGGCTACGGCTGTTTGGCTTGACAAAAACTATCGCCCGATTCGAATTCCAGCAGAGATGAAGTCGAAGTTTGTGAAATTTATTCGAAATGAGGCCTCTTAATTTGGTTGCTAGAATGCAATATTACAAAAGGTAATTATTATCTTATAACTTGCATTCAATCTTTACCGTGGGTGGCTGAGGAGGTATCACGGTGCTGAAATGGAGAGTCCAATAAATTTAAATCATGGAAAGAAATATAAAATGGATTATTCACTTGTGTATGGATCATTGATACTCTATATGTATTTATTTAGCAGCTCTTCTAAGTTCTAAATTAACCATAGCCGAAGCGGAAGTTTTTGCAAAGCCGTCCGCTTCAACAAATAACCTGCTATAAATTTATTTTTGAAGCTATCTGCAAAGTCTACTGAGACTCATTCTCATCCTTGCGGTTTCTTTCTTTTTTTCATGTTATCTCCTAGATGCATCGACAATTGCCTTCCCCGTTGATGTTATTGATTTCGAATTTCAGCGACTGCAAAGACGATTTCTCTTTGGTGATCTTACTATTGTTAGATATTGCGATCTCCCTTGGCTATGGAATTGATTCTGTGTATCTCAATGGTAACTAAATTTAGAGGGATTAATGTTTTGGTTTATATTTTACTAGATATTTAGCTTTGTGCCCGTTTAGGTGTCCTGTGTAAGAGTTGGGCCATGATATTACATTATTTGATCGATAACTATACAAGTATGTATAAGCGATCATGCAAAGTGTATACCAAAGATCAGCTACTACACTAGGTCTTTGTAGAATACATATTGAGATACAAAATACATATTGAAAATGAGTTAAACAATACATATATTTGCCAATGAGCTATAGCTCAAATGGCATAGTCTCTCCATATTCATCTAAGATGTTGCGGGTTCGAGTCTCTCTATCTTCGGTAAAAAAAAATAATACATGTATTTATATACAAATACACAATGACTGATTTGATAGTTGATTTTTTGTGTGCATATAGTATTTTTTTTATGAGTAAAAAATATTCAAGTTTTACATATACTAATTATCGAAGGAGAGCCTTAGAACAATGGTTGATCTGTTGGTTTAAGCTATGGAAACAACTACTGATGTAGTTATCAGATTAGACTATGTACATTACATTATTTGGATGCGGTCCTTTTCCGTAATCAGCGTTAACACAGGATGCTTATGCACTAGGCTGCTCTTTACATAGGTAGATCTTTCTTTATGAAATCAGATTTGAGTTATGTTTGGATTTAAGATGGATGGTTTGAGTGATCATAAGCTTAAGTGCATGTTTGAGTTGATCTTATAATTTTCTCTAGTTAGTATTTGTGGATTTATATATTTTATATCTTATTAGTTTAGTCCTTATGTTATTATGTTTATTTGCATCTAAATTAGAATCCAATTCCATGTGGAATTGTATGTTGGATGATTTAAATTGCTCGCGGTTTGTGGCTATTGCTTTATTTGTTTTATCAATTATCATGAATTTGAGTTATTTATTATTGATTAATATTTTGGACTGAATCTTTTATTGACATTTTAAAGGATTAAAAAATCAAAATATTTTCCAAAATATTGTGAGGGGGAAAAGAACATATAAATTTGTGTTCCATAATTTTTTGCAATGCTTTTGTTTATAGTGGTTTAGTGAAAATAAAGAGGACAACTTATGGGACCAATGAGTTAACAGATAAGGAAAAAAAAAGGTGAGAATCATTTTTGCTTTCATTTGTCTCTTTTCCTCTTAAATCCATTTTAGGTCATAATATATGTAAGACCCAAAACTTTTGAAAAGTCTTTTTATGATCAAGTTTCATCATATAATTATTTATAGCCTTAATTTCAGAAATTATTTTATTAAAAATAATTAAGACAAGTTTTGATTTATTGAATTTGAGATAAGTTATGATTATTATCCAATTTTACAATTATTGGATTATTTTCTATATTCAAATTATAAAGTTAGCGGTTATGAAATAATAAGGATTTTATATGATTTGGATTAGATAAGTAATATTTTAAATATTATTACTGCTATTTTGGAAAATGAAGAAATTAAGTATATTATTTCTAATTTTTAGATTTGGGCATTTTATTGAAAATAATTTGTGAAATTAATGAGCAAATAGTATTTTCTATGTACAAATAGTGTTGGATTTAATTTGAGTTTCAAGTACTATATTATTCCCAATTTTATGTGAAATTACCAAATTACCCCTAATCCTAACTTTACTCAAAAACCCTAACCCTAAAACCCTACCCGGATACCCGTTGCTCCCCCCATGCCCCAGCAGCCAAACATACACGGTTTCCCCCTTTCCCTTCCATGAAAGAAAGACACAGGAGCAGAAAGAGAGGAAGAGAAAGGAATCTGCGTCAGTGGCACTGGGAAGGCTGTCGCCCGTCATCATTGCGAGTCACCGTCCCTGAGCTGCAGCACCATGGAGCCAGCTTCATCGCGCTGCCTCGGCCATCTGTGCTATCGCGCCGCCTCTGGTTCACCTGGCGCCGCGAAGTTGAAGCACGGGGAGAGAGGGTTCGCGAGTGAGAAAGGGGTGATGGCCTGGATCTGCCGCGCCTAGTCTCGTCTGGGAAGCCACCGTCGTCGTCCAAGCCCGTTACCGCCAGTCGCATCGTCGCCGTCTCTGCCCAGCGCCGCCGCAGATGATGGGTCGCCGGGAACCGCCACTGAAGCCCGTGTAGTCATCATCCTTGCCAACAGCGAGAGAGGAGCAAGATGAATCCTTCTGTCTCTGTTGTTTTGGTCCGCTGAGAAAGGAAAGATGCTGCCTTTGTACTTCACGCGTCGCCGACGAGCACGGAGAAGAGGAGCTGTGTCCGCGTCACTGCCGTTTGAGGGGCTGTGCTTGGCCGCCGTTGTACCGCCCTGCTTCACCGTGACCGAGCTCTGTCACTCCCTGCTCTTTGGGCTTGTGATGTTGTTGCGGAGATTGCTACAGGAAGAGGAACAGGCTGAGTCACCGTGCTTTGGGCCGTCGGGAGTAGTTATGTGACTTCCGGGATCACCGCCGGAGCTCCGGGCTGAGCTTCTGCCACTTGAGACCCTGCTGCCGTTGCCGGTAAGGGTTTTAATTTGCGGTTCTGGTCATTTTGGAACTTGAGAAGGTTTTAATGTGCGCGGTTTTTATAGTTGATCCACCGGAGCTTCTGGCTGCCGCCGGAGCTGTTGTCGGGGCCGGTTCGAAATCGCAACTGCTTCGTGTTGTTATTCTGGTAAGAAATTATGTTTCGAAAAGCCTCGCGTTAGTTTTCGGTTGTGTTTGGTTAATAAATGAGTTTTGGTAACGTGGGGTCGAGTCCTGATTATTATATGTTGCGATTAGTGTTGCTATGGCTATTGTGAAGGTGGCTTGGAGCTGAGGTTTTGGTTGCCGTCAGTTCGGGTTGAGGCGGAAAGGACTCTGTGACGCGTTTGGGCTATGGTTTTGCGTTTTGAGGTAGGGGCGCTTTCCGAAAACTATAGTTTATTATTGGAATTATTACATATGGATACTGATGTGAGTGAATGTGTATTTGGTAATTGTATCGGCCTTATGTATGGCTTGATTTGCCTTGGTTGGTTATGAACGTCTGTTGGTTGAATTGTTGTGTGGTTTTGTGAAACGAAATGCTTTTCAAGTTGATTCTTTTAAAGCTTTGAGATCGAGTTTAACCCGTTGAGAATTTTGCCGAAATTTCTATAAAATCCGAGTCTTTATTGAATGTTGTCTAAAAAAATGATGAGTTAAAGACTTCTACTATTTTATTTGAATTATCAAGAAAATGATGGTTCATGCTTTTGAAACGAATTATTAAAGGGGAAATTGTGATTTAGTCTTGCTTCTTAAGAAAGGCATTGTATCTCTTTCAGGAGAAAGTTATTTAGAATGAAACTTATGTTTTAAAGCTGTTATAAATGTGACAAGGGCAATGCCTTTGAATTTGACTTGAGGGTTTCAATTAGAGGAGTTTCAATGATTTTGAAAGGACCTGAATGTCTATTGACAAGTTTCATTTTGAAATGTTTTGAGAAAGGTTTTAAGTACTCTTTGAATTCTGAATTTTTGCAAGACTAAAACAATTTCGAACAGTTGAAACGTTCTAGAATTTATCATGGGGGTTGAAGTTGGTTTTTGCCTAAGTAAAGGAAACGACTTTGAAAGAAGTAAATGATTACATGACTCGGTTTGGCTTAGATCCTATTTTCCTACTCAAATCGGAAAGCCAATGTTTTAATGATTTTAAATGAATTTGGTGAAGTGAGTTATGTTATTCTCCCCTAAAGACTTGAGACTCTGCCGAGAAACTTTGTTATAAAATCCCATTGTTGGATGGATGATTTTGAATGTTTCAAAATGAATCTTTAACTTTCCATGGTTATGGAGGTTTTGAAAAGAGGATGCCGAGAGTGGCATGGTTTTAAAAGGGGAATTTACCTTGAGTAAAAGTGGCTTATGAGCTTGAGATGATTTGAGAAATGAGATCTTTAAAGTCAAGGCTGAAAAGAGTTGAAACTTGATTTCAAAGTGAAATGAATTGAGAAAATGATTTATGGCTTAAATGCCGATTTCATGAATTTGATGATTTTGAATGTGGAAGTGCTGTTTTGTTGAGAGCCGAAAAGGCTGTGTATGATTATACATATTGATTGGTTCTGGATTGAACCGTGAGCCGGAATGGCTGTGTATGATATGAATATTGGCTGGTTCTGGACTGAACCGTGAGCCGGATGGCTGAGATGGATGTTGATCCATGGATGAGATTGAATGCATGTTTATGCTGAATCATTGATAAATGTGAATGTTGCACTTCCACCATCGGAGATGAGGGTTTCCCTGGGAGAAAGCAGTGGCTAGCCACCACGTGCTCCAGGTTGAGACTCGAAACTCTTTTGACCCTATGTCGTAAGTGTGGCCGGGCACTGTGAAAGCCCGGATGAGCTCGTCCCCGTAAATATTCACCAGTGAGGGTGATGGATATGGATCATGATTATGATCAAGTTTATGATGAGTATAACTCGAGTTGGGGATGCGCGACAGAGGGACAGTCCAATGGTTAGCTACCAGGACTTGTCGGGTTGGCTCTATAACCGACAGATGATATCATCAGCTATTAGGGACAGGCATGCATCATATGCATCTATGTGACTTTGTTTGGGTGTGCATATTATACTTGGTGTGCCTATGTGATTAATTGCTAATTGTCCTACTTGCAATAATTGTTTGTTTGTGCTTGCGTCTTCCTATTTGTGTTTGCTACTGGGACTCTGTTGGACTGTGGTGATTGGTTGATGGTTGGATTGTTTGGGCCTAGGGCCGTGGTTGGAATGAGATGAATCGATGATTGATTTCGGTTTTGTGTTTCTGGTTTGGAATAAAATATGAAAGGCTGTTTTGGTTCAGCATAGATAAACCGTTTTGAAGGGCTTTTGAGTTCTTGAGAATTGAATGGTTCTTTTTTCAGAAAAGATTTCCGACCTTACTTTTATTGTAAACTATTGTTTTTGAAAAGAGGCATAAGACGGTTATTAATCACTGGTACGGTTTATCTCCACGTATCCTATTACAGTAATTCCCAAAAACCCTCTACTGAGAACCCTTTCGAGGATGATGTTCTCACCCCCCCTACATTTTTCCCCTTTCAGGATATGGCGCAGAAGTTATGAAGAGTTCATTTAGTTGTTGTTGAGATGCTCTGTATTGCTTTAGTATATTTTTGTTCCCTCGCATTTATCTTGATACATTCTATAAGAGGGATAGGAATTGTATTGGTTAATGCTTGTAATATTATATATGTATATATATGGATGTACTCTTTATGAGTTTTTGTAAGTTGTATGGTATATATGGATGTGCGTTGTCGAACGAAAGTATTTCGGGAGCGGTATTGCAGTTTAAAGTTTTAGACAGGCTCATATTTTAGTATTAAATAGTATAAGTGTCGTCGTAATGTCCGAGCTATCAGAGTTGCGCAGCCGGAAGCGTGAACTTTAGTAGTTAGGGTGTTACAATATACTTTTGTTGTTGGAGTGTCTTGCTACCAAGATTCTTGATAGATTCTAGTCTTTCCATTTAAGAATACAAAAATGGATAGCAAAGGAGTATATTGCCAAGCATAGTTGTCAAAATCGAACCGGTAATTGAACTGGTTAGTCTATTAGTTTATTGATCTATTGGTTCAATCAATGAATTACTAGTTGAACCAGTAGAACTGATTTTACATAAATAAAAAATATCAAATAGTCAAAAATTAAAATTAAAATTTAAAATATATATATCTTCACTAATATTTTAAAAACAATCAAATTTTAACAAATTATAATCAACAAGTTATAATCTGATTATTATTAAATAAGTATATAAAATTCTAGTATTTTTTCATAATAAAGATTTTTTAATTTTATTTTTATATTAAAGTAAATATTTTTTATTTTAATAACTAACTAATTAGTTTATATTTATTATATTATTATATATTATATGTATTTATTAAAAATAATATTAATAAATATCATATAATTATAAAAAAATAATTATATTGTAATTAATAAAATATTTGATATTTTATTTATATATATTTAATTACATTTATATTAATAATTATGAATAATAAAAAATATAATTAACTTAAATATAAGTGAGTATAAAATTAAAATAATATCTAAAAAAATTAGTGTACATTTTTACTGTTTACTATATAATTAATAATTAGCGTTTAAAATAACAGTCCTGTTACCCATACAAGCTTTTTTGACAAACAAGTCCAAACAAGTTAACCTTAACCCAACAAAATTCACTTACATAATGCGCGCGTAAAATCACGCCGTTTCTCCTCCAAGTTTGTATCTCGCGTTACTCCTCCTTCTCCTCCTCCTCTTCCTTCTTCTTCTCCTTCTTCTTTGTGTTCCTCCTCTTTTTTCTTTACGTTTCTTCTTTGTGTGTTTCATCCTCTTCGCCGTTCTTTTTATTGCTGCTATTGTTGATGCATTTGTTTTCCTCCTCCTCTTTCTATTGATTTTGCAACATTATGTATTATTTTTTTTTGTTTAATTTTTTTCACCCAAAAAGAATTATGAGAAAATAAAATAAGAAGATGAAGAGAAGAAGCAGTAGAAGATGAGGAGGACGAATTAAGAGGAAGAGTCTTAAATTATACAGAACTCAGAAGTACAAATACACCGAAAATTTTTAACAATATAGATAAATGTCTTAGTTTTACGCCAAAATTTGCTACAAATACACAAAAATATTTTTTTAATGCTGCATTTTTTTTTCTTATTTCTTTCTTTCTTTTAGTTGAATGAATGTAGATTCATCCTCTTCCAAGTAATTTTGCAGCATTATGTGTTTCTTCTTCTTTGTTTGATTTTTTTTATTCTTGTTAAGAGAATAAAATAAGAAGAAACTTGAGAAGGTTTAACAAGAAGAAAAAGATAAATAAGAAAAGTAGAAAAGGACAAATAGGTTCTTGACCTTTTGATCCGCAGACATTTAAGTTCTCAAAGATTTAAAAATACATTTAAATTCATAACCTTTTCAAAATCTAGACATATCAATCTTTCATGTTCACTTGGATCTATCCGACCCAACGGAAAAATCAAACGTGACTTCCATTATACTGATATGGTTGATACGGATGCACACATAAAAGAGTTTTTAAAATAGAACAAATTAGACCCAAGGATCGATGTGTCCAAATTTTGAAGAGGTCGGAGACTTAAATGTATTTTTAAATTTTTAGGGACTTAAATGTCTGCAGACCAAAAAGTCAGGGATCAATTTGTCTTCTTCTCTAAGGAAAAAAAGAAGAAAAAAATGATGATGATGAAGAAGATGAAGAAGAAGAAGAAGCAGCAGCAGAATATGAGGAGGAAGAAGAGGAAGAGTTTTGAATTATGCAGAATTTATCAAAATATACTGAAAATTCTTAACAATATACATAAATGCTTTAGTTTTACACCGAAATTTGCTATGAAATACACAAAAATATTTTCTTTAATGTTGTATTTTTCTTTCTTTCTTTCTTTTAGTTGAATGAATGTAGGTTCATCCTCCTCCAAATAATTTTGTAGCATCATATGTTTCTTCTTCTTCTTTGTTTGATTTTTTTGTTTTTATTTTTATTAAGAGAGTAAAATAAGAAGAAACTTGAGAAGGTAAAACAAGAAGGAAAAGAAAAATAAGAAAAAAATATGATGATGATGATGATGAAAAGAAGAAGTAGTAGCAAAAGATGAAGAGAAGAAAGAGGAAGAGTTTTAAATTATGCGAAACTTATCAATACAAATACATCGAAAATTCTTAATAGTACACATAAATGTCTTAGTTTTATACTGAAATTCGCTACAAATACTCAGAAATATTTTTTTTAATGCTGCATTTTTTTCTTCTTTTTTTTTTCTTTTTTCTTTTTTTTTAGTTGAATAAATGTAGGGTCATCCTCTTCCAAGTAATTTTGCAGCATTATGTGTTTTTTCTTATTCTTTTTTTGATTTTTTTTGTTTTTATTCTCTTTAAGAGAGTAAAACAAGAAGAAACTTGAGAAGATAAAAAAAGAAGGAAAAGATAAATAAAAAAAGATGATGATGATGATGAAAAAGAAGAGGAAGAAGCAGCAAAAGATGAAAAAGAGAAAGAGTTTTAAATTATGCAGAACTTATTAGACAAATACACCAAAATTTCTTAACAATACACAAAAATGTCTTAGTTTTACACTGAAATTTGCTACAAATACACAGAAATATTTTCTTTAATGCTGCATTGTTTTCTTCTTCTTCTTTTTCTTATTTCTTTCTTTTAGTTGAATGAATGTAGGTTCATCCTCTTCCAAGTAATTTTGCAGCATTATATGTTTCTTTTTCTTTATTTAATTTTTTTATTCTTGTTAAGAGAGTAAAACAAGAAGAAACTTGAGAAAATTCTATGACAAAAATTTTGGATCAGGCAACGTCATTAATATGGCAAAAATTTTCGATAATGATAACAATAATGACGATAAAAATAACGATGATGCATATAAGAAGAAGACTACGATGATGATGATGATGATGATGATGATGATGATGATGATGATGATGATGATGATGATGGAGGAGAAGGAGGAAAAAGAAGGAGGAGAAGAAAGTCCAATGAAAAAAGAAGGAGGAAGAAGAGGAGGAGGAGGAGGAGAAGGAGGAGGTGGTGTTGGTGATGATGATAACGAAAAAGAAAAATAACAAAAAAGGAGAAGAAGAACGTGCAGCAAGAGCGCTGAGTGTAAATGACTTATTTGGTTAAATGACTTGTATGTAGAGATTAATTCTTATTAAAAAGGGTCACTTGCTGAAACATTAAATACATAATACAAAAACAAAGACATTATTTGCATATCAAAAGTCAGTCACCAATTAAGTTATTATGTATTTGTATATAAATACATGTATTATTTAATTTATTTTTAATATATTTTATATTCTAATATATTTTATACTTATGACTAATTTAGTTGATGATTTTTGGCGTACAGCTAGTATAGTTGTAATTTTTAATACAGATCTCTTGTTATAGGGCTCTTGTAGGGAGTGTGAGTAACTACTGTGTTCAAAATGCCAAATGCTCTGTTCTGGACGTGAAGAAAGCACAGTAATTATGACTATTATTTTGTATCGCTCACTTTTCATTAATCTGATCTACGATATAAATTTTCCTTCTTTAGAAGAATATTTTGACAAATTAATTGTAATCTAAACGACTGAAACTTTTATTATTATCTCATGTCTTGGTTCTATGTAGAACAATTTTTTGATTCTTTTATACTTTTATATCTTAATTTAGACTCGTTCGGCAATGCCACAATACATTTGAAACACCATATCTACCATTTTTAGTTGCGGTGCATCTATGGTTTTCACAGCTTATAACAAGTAAAATATTTTTTTTAATTAAAATAAATAAAAATTGGCCTAAAATGCGCAATTTTATTTTGCATGTGGCTTAGCCGGAATGGGCTTGGCCACCAACTCAGGAGAAGTAGCCGCAAAATGGTCATCTCCAAACTTGCAAATGCAAATTGGAAAATTTGCTACAAGGGCCTGCGAAATAGTTTAATTCCAAAAAAAGTAGAATATCAAGTCTAAAATTTTTTTTCTATTTTTTATATAACAGCAAATGGGTTCAAATCAACAATTAGATTGAAAAGACATATTCATTCTAACTAATTAGAGAGTATGGTTTTGGCGTAATAAGTGTTAGAGAATAAATTAGAATCAATATTAGATCAATTAGTATTATTTATATTTATATAACATATCTGTATATTAATTATAAGATTGAATACTTTTATTACTCTGATTCTTCTAGCACCTATATATACCCCTTGTACATTGTACTTTTCTACATACTGAATAATACACAAAACATCTTTTCAGATTTCTCTCTTATTTCTAACATGGTATCAGAGCTTAGGTTTTTTTTTCAATGCAAATTTGTTCAAAAGCCCCCTTATTTTTCTCTTCTGACAGTGCTTCTTTGTCCTTGTTTTTTGATCTTTTTCCGACGATTTGGTTCGTCACTGCCACCACCATCGTGTTCGTCTCTTCGTCAAGATTCCAACGCTGCCAGAATCGCCGCTGGACGCGCCATCATGCACCACCGCAACCTCACTGTCCGCCTCCATTGTTTCTCATCTCCATATGCTTCAGCATCCATTGGATCTTAGTGACGATCGCACGGTCCAGAAGCCTCCACGTGTTGCGGCGCCAAGCCTACCAGCAACCCGCCGCTTGAACTGGCCCAAGCCTCCCAGCAACCTGCACTCGACTCGACCCGATCCGCTGGTTGACCCGCTGATGAGCGGATATTTTATTCGCTTTTTGGCATCATTTTCATATAGTTTTTAGCATGTTTTGTTTAAATTTTATTATGTTTTCATAGGTTTTAGTGTAAAATTCACATTTTTGGATTCTACTTTGAGTTTGTGTATTTTTACGCAATTTCAGGTATTTTCTGGCTGAAATTGAGGAGCTGGAGCAAAAGACTGATTTAGAGGCAGAGAAAGCACTGCAGATGCTGTCAAGATCTAACCTCTATGCACTCTAAGGAGCTTTTCTGGAGATACACAAGTTCAAATGGCGCGCCCTCAATGGCTATGGAAAGCTAACATCTAGGGCTTTCCAGAAATATATAATAGTTCATACTTTGCTTCAGAATTGAAGGCCCAAAACTGGCGTCCAACGTCCGCAAGAAGGTGACCAGTGTCCAACGCCCAAAAGGGGGCCCTTAGCCAGCGTTCAATGCCCCTGGGGAGTCCTAGCACGTAGGAGACACTAAAGCTCAGCCCAAACACTCACCAAGTGGTTCCTGAAAGTGGATTTTTGCACTACAAGCCTAAGCCTATCATATTTCTATAATCTTTAGTCATTAGATTAGTATATATAGGAGAAGATCAACCATGTTTAGGAACACTCTCCAGCATATCATATTTTCGAACACCATTATGTACAGTATGAGCCACTAAACCTCCTAGGTTAAGGTTAGGAGCTCTGCTGAGTTTTATGGATTAATAAAAGTACTACTGTTCTATTTCAATTCGTGTTTGATCCTCTCTTACGATGTATCTTCGTTCTTCAACCGTCAAAAGTTATCTCTATTCTACATGGGTTTAGCGAGCGTCTTTCATCGGATATCAATAAACTACTAGCTTGATCATACATCTCTTAGACGGCTAATCCACGACTTCGTTGGGGACTTCTCGAGACATCAGTTCAGCTAAGGTATGGGGAGATTAGGGTCTTTGTGGTAAAGCCTAGAATCAAGGCGCAACATTCTCTGATCCGGAAGATTCGACCTTGTCTGTGGCGTTTTGAGTAGGATCACCAAGGGAATGAACTGCAGGAGCTTCACCCTCATTCAGACTGGATGCACACTAAACCTGGTGTTCAGCCTAGAGGAAGATTGGCAGCCACTTAAACCGGCGTTGATCACATACAGCCTGCTATAGAAGAAATCATTCACAATTGGAGTAGACAGTAAGAAAGTATTGATCCAGAAGAACAAAGCATCTCTGAAGCCTTAACCATCTTCTTATCATTATATTCACAACCACTGAGTAACGTTTTCTTTATTTTACTTTTATGCGCTTAAACAACTAAACAACTTTTCTATCCGCCTAACTAAGATTTACAAGATAACCATTGTTTGATCCAAGCCGACAATCCTCATGGGATTGACCCTGACTCAACTCAGGTATTACTTGGATGACCTAGTGCACTTGCTGGTTCAGTTGTACGGAGTGTGAGAATCCGTGCACCAAGTTTTTTGTGCCGTTGCCGGGAAATGTTCGAGTTTGAACAAACTAACGGATTATTTTGTTGCTTAGATTAGGTATTGTTTTTAATTTTGTTTGAGTCTTTTATTTTCTTTTTCAAAAAAATTCAAAAATTTTTCAAAAATACTTTCTTTTCTTTATTAATCTTTAATTCTTTATCTTTTGTTTAGGTCTTTTGTTCTTGTTCTTTGTAAGAACCGGAGTTTTTACAAATAAAATAATTTAAATGCCCAAACTAAGTTCTGAAAAGTTAGAATGAGAATTTGTGAATTTAAATATAATTTTTGGACTCAATAGGTCTTTTTGAGTCAGAAAATGTGTTTTCTGCGAAAAACCGTAAAAAACCGCGAACCGACAGTTGAACCAGTCGAACCGGTTTAAGTCTGCCCAGTACTGTGTGAGAAAAAGTGAAAACAGTCAAAAACCTTAGAAAATATTAGAAATAGAAAACCGGGCGTTAGTTTTAAAGGTTTGGCCCAAAGTTGGGCCGAACGGGCTAAAGATGCTAACGAGTTGGACCGGGCCCAAGTTGGGGCCAAACCCAACATATATAAAGGTTCATTAATGAACCCTTCAGCTACAACACACACATACACACCAGAAAATTGAGAGAAGAAGGAGAAGAGAGAAGAAGCACTATTCACTTCTCATTTCAATCCGCAATATATCGAGCTACAGTGCTCCGATTCGTGTGCCGTCAATGGCTACGTGAAGTTCTCGCCGAGCCCGTCACTTCTATCTAAGCTTTGTGGTAAGATTTTCGAGTTTTCTTGCCCAATTTTCGTCCCCTTGTGAAATTCGAATTTTAGGATTTGGTTTTGAGTGAAATCTTGTGTTTTGGGTGTTTAGGTACACTCTAACACTTGATTGCTTGTGGTTTTGGCTTCCAAAACTGTTGGGCAAGGTAAGAGCTCTTGAAATCCTTGTGATTTTATGATTATGTTGAGCCCTGGATTGATTAGTGATGATTTGTGTGTATATAGCTTGTTTGTTGTGAGTTTGGGAGCTTTTGGAGCTTGTTGGTGCTTGTTGGAGTCATATTGGAGGCTTGCTTGTGGTTGGAAGATCAACTTGTGCTCTTTTGGGGTTTTGGTTCATATTGGGAATCGGCCAAGGTATGGTTTCGGTTTTTTCTATGTAGTATATAATAGTCATGGACACTTAGGCTAGTAACCCATAGGATAGGTTTGAATTAAAATTATTGTTGATTTGTTTAATGATGATGTATGATAATTTATGATGAGTTGATAAAGTTGAGTAATTATGATGAATGATGATGATATGATGATGATGATTGATTGTGTGAATTGAAAAGTGAATGGTGATGGTATATGTGATGTTGAGATTGATGAAATGGTAATGTGGTTGGAAAAATGTGAATGAGGATTGAGTATAATGCGATATATTGATGTTGAGGTGGAGGATGATGAAATGTGAAGGAAAAGGTGGTAAGATTGGGGTAATATGATACAAAGGGTAGATTTTGATGAGAAATGGAGTTTGGAATGGTTTGGTATGGCTTTGGTTGTGTTTTACAAGAAAGTAAGGAAATTGTGAAATTTTGGAAAAAGTTAGTTTTTGGTAAACTTTGTCTGATCATAACTTTTGCCTCGATTTTCAAAATTTGTTGAAATTGTTTTAGAATTAAAGTTTATTGAAAACTCTTCGAATCGATATAAAGTTTGTAAACTTTGGAATTTTGAGGAGGAAGTTATGATCATTCAAAAATTGGTGTTAAAATCTGAAATTCTGCAAAGTTGCAGAATTTTGTGATTTCTGATATGTACGCACGTATTCAATAGGAGTAATATATTCAGATTTATAAATTTTATTAATCTATTAAATTTTGAATCTATTCGAAATCCTCTATAAAGATTCTCTTCTCAAATTGAATAATATTCTATTTATTTATTCTATTTATACGACTAATTTCTCCGATTAATCCTTTTATATTATATTAATATAGAAGTATTAATAGAGCACACGCAATGGAGCCGTAGACAGTCAAGTCAAATCCAATCCACGAAATAATTTGATCTATGGACAGCATCGTTATGGTAAAGGCCATAATGCCGGAGGAATCATTACCGCAGGACATAGAGGGGGAGGTCATAAGCGTCTATACCGTAAAATCTCTGCAAAATTCTTAACCTGTGCGCATGCACAGACCTGTGCGTCCGCACACGTAGAGGCAGGCAATCTATTTGCAGCGCTAGCACAGCTTATGCGCGCACATACCAATGAGGATTTAAACCTGTGCGTACGCACAACCCTGTGCGTACGCACAACCCTGTGCGCATGCACACTGCCCTGTTTTTCAAAAAAAAAACTTTATTTTTAACTATTTTACTTTTCCGACAAGCTTGCAACCTTCCGTAACACTTACTTAAGACCTTTTTACCAGTTTTAGGGTATTGAATCAAGGGTGAGCTTATTGATATTTATAGGTAAAAAAGTTCTTACAATTAATACAGTTGCTATGCAAAAATTAAAGCTAATTTAAAAAGAAGATAAATAATATTCTTTTGATTTGATTTTTAAAAAGGAACACTAATTTCGTTTAAATTTGAGAATTAATCATTCTAACAAATTTCTAATATAAAATTTTTAAATTGACGATTAAGTACCAAAAGTTGAGTAAAAAATTATTATGGGGTCAAATTTAATAATCTAATGGGGGCAAATAAATATTATTATCATATACTACTCAAAAAAATTTCAAATAGTAGTGGGGGCACTTGCCCCCGCACCGATGTACATAGAACCGTCCCTGCCTGTGCGCACGCACAAGTTGGGAAGGTCAGTCTATTAGGGGTGCTAGCACGCCTTATGCGAGTGAACAGAATTATAAAATTTGGTACCTGTGCGTATGCACACACCTATGCGTACACACACGTTTTGAAACTCCTCCTGGGCATGTGCACGCACACCCCTACGCGTACGCACACGACCTGTTTCTCAAATTTAAACTTTGTTTTCAACTATTTCGCCTTCCCCACAAGCTTGTAAACTTCTGTGACACCATTTTAAGACTCTTGGGCTTATCTTCGGGTATTGAAACATGGAAAATGTCCTAGGAGGTTTGATTTGGTGTTATTTTAAAAAGTTAGAGAACAGAGGCTTAGGTTTCTGGTGTACTGAGAATGGGTTTATGGTGGATTGCGAAGGAAGAATGGTATATGAATTGAGAAATTGACGAACTAGTGAGTTCGGAATGGAAAGTTATGATTTGATGACGGTTGTGATGAGTTGAGAACTTGGAAAGGAATGATTATGGTTAATGGAATGAGTATGAGTGGAAGGGTGATGTGAGCACTGGCCTCTGAGATTGAATTTGTGATTATGATATGTTTTGTTATCCGTCATAGGGGCTATGGCAGTGTCCCGCCTACATTCGGATGTGAGGCTTGAAGCTGGGCTTCTCACTCATGTTTATCGCTCAAGAGGAAGGTGGTAGGGCACTCTCCCTCGGAATGTTTTCCCTCTGAAAGGAGAAGGTGGTAGGGCAGTCATCCCTCGGAATTATACCTCCTGAGCGTGTGTTTTCTCTCTAGTTGCAAGGTGGTAGGGCACTATCCCTCGGAATTATGCGGCATCCAGAGGAAGGTGGTAGGGCACTCTCCCTCGGAACATTTACCTCTGAAAGGAGAAGGTGGTAGGGCACTATCCATCGGAATTATTCCTTCTGAGTATGCGCAACAGAGAGACTAATCCAGGAGTTGCCGACCGGATTATGAGTCGGGTTTAGCACTACAACCGACATGTGATATCACAGCCAATAGGACAGACATTCATCATGTGCATCTTCTATATGTTTTCTTGCTTTGATTACTTGAGTTTGCCTAATTGTATAATATTCCTACTTGCTTCTTGAATTACTTGTTACATATATGAACACTACCTGTATTTTCCTTGCTTGCATTATCTGTGTTTGTCTGGTGCTGAGGAGGTTAGGTAGGCGGTGGCGATGGGATCGCATGGAGGGTAGGTTGGTGAAAGCTGTGGGACAGCGGTGTCTAGTTTAGTTAGTAATCCCCTAAGTTAGATTACCCTGTTCTTCTATTACGGTTGTAAGTTATGTTTCAATGTTTTAATTATGCCTTAAGATTGAATCTTGTGATAGATATGAAGTCTAGGATTGCCTTTGGCGTCCTGGGGTCTTATATCTTACATTACTAGGCACTGTTACCATAATGAGAACCTCCGGTTCTCATACCATATTCTATTGTTGTTTTTCAGATGCAGGTCGCAACCCACCTCGGCGAGTTGCATTGATGGTGACAGAAGTGGAGGATCATGGATACTTTTTGGAGTCTTTTGTTTTATTTTGTATATGTCTCTCATCCTTTGTACTTTGTTTTTCCTAGAGGCATGTATTGAGAGAACAAAGCTTGTATAAGCCCTTTTTAAACTTCAGATTCTGTATAGTCTGTATATGGCTAGCCGGCTTAAACTCCGCGAGCCGTGGCTAGATTTTTATGATATTATACTATTATCTTTTGTTATATTTTATTTGTTTCTTGTGCTTTAAGTTAGAAGCCTCGTTAGTACGTTTTGCGCTTTTAAATCCTGTTTTTGAGCTATATCCTTTATCAGGCTTCTAGACTATATTAATTCTTCCTATATATTATATGTATGAGCTTAGAACTGTCATAACCTTTGATTAACCTTTCCTTTATGATGCGAGGTAAAGCTTAGGCTAATTAGGGTGTTACATTCTTGTTAGAGTTCGAACTTTCTTGAGTCTTTTTCTAAAAATTTTCAAAAATAGTATCTTTTGTTTGAGTCTAGTATCAAATCTTAAGTTTTGTGTCCATTGCATGTTCTTTAATTGCTTTGAATTTTTCGAGTTTGTTCTTGGTGTTCTTCTTGTTCTCCAAATTGTTCTTGTTTTGATCTTTAAAATTTTTAAGTTTTGTGTCTTTAGATGTTTTTCTTTAAGATTTTCGAAACTTAGTGTCTTTAGATCTAAAAATTTTAAGTTTGGTGTCATTTAGTTATTTTTCTTTCTTCATTAATTCAAAAAAAATCAAAAAAATATCTTTTCTATCTTTTTACTTTAATTTTCAAAAATTGCAACAAAATTTTCAAATTTTAATTTCAAAACCATTATCTTATCTTATCTTAGTTTTAAATTTCAAATTCAAGTCTTTTCAAAATCAAATAGTTTCAAAAATCATATCTTTTTCAAATTACCATCTTGTCTTTTTATCTTTCTTTGTAATTAAAAAATCTTATCTTATCTTATTTCAAATTCAAAATTTAAAATTCAATTTCAAAATTTCAAATTTCAAATTTCAAATTTCAAATTTCAAATTTTAAATTTTAAATCAAATCTTTTTCAAATCTTTTCAACTTCTATCTTATCTTTTCTAATTTTAAATTTTAAATTCAAATCTTTTCTAATCTTCTATCTTATCTTGTTTTCAAATCTTTCTTAATTAGTTACTTGTTTTCTCTTTCTTCTTTTTTAAAACTTCCTAAGTAATTCTTCTCTCTTCTAATTTTCGAAAATATATTCTCTATTTCTCTCTCTTCTTTTTCGAAATTCATTATTTAATTTTCAAATCTTTTTAGTTAATTAGTTTTTATTTTTGGATTTAATTAATAAATAAAATAAAAACAAAAATATTTTTTCTTTTTATTTCTAATTTTCGAATTCTTCTACTCCTCATAGCCGAATTCTTTCTCTCTTCTCTCTATCATCATTCTTCTTTCTTCTTTACGTCTCACAAGGAATTCTCTATACTGTGACATAGAGATTTCTTTTCTTTTTCTTTCTTGGTTTTCTTTTTCTTGTTTATGAGCAAGAACAAAGATAAAGAACCTCTCTTTATTCTTGATCTTGAACCTGAGAGGACCTTAAAGAAGCGTTTACAACAAGCTAAAGCACAACACTCCGGAAGAAACCTCACAGGAATTTTCAAACAAGAAGCTGAAAACATGGCAGCCGAGCCTAATAATGAAGGAGATGCAAGAAAGATTCTTGGTGACTACACCATACCAACCTCTGATTTCTATGGAAGAAGTATCTCCATACCTGCCATTAGAGCAAATAACTTTGGGCTTAAGCCTCAATTAGTCTCTTGATAAACCCCATTTGTAGGGTTTATCTTGTATTGATTTTTGGGGATTTTATCAACTTTTACCCACATTTATTCAATGAAATTGCATGGTTTTATAACTTCTCCCTTAATTGTGCTTAAGAGTGAAAACATGCTTTTTAGGACTTAAAATAGCTAAATTTAATTCACCTTGATTCTATTATATGCCTTGATATGTTTGTTAAGTGATTTCAGATTTAGGAGGCAAAGATTGGATTAAGGGAATGAAGAAAAAGCATGTAAAGTTTGAGAACTCATGAAGAAATGATGGAACCAAAAAGCTGTCAAGCCTGACCTCTTCGCACTTAATCGGCCATAACTTGAGCTACAGAGGTCCAAATGATGCGGTTTTAGTTGGGTTGGAAAGCTAACATCCGGGGCTTCGAAACGATATAAGATTTGCTATGGTTGAACCACGCATGGTGACGCGTACGCGCATAGTACGCGCACGCGCCGTTGCTGCCACCTAGTTCACTTAAAGCAAAACGTGGCCAACGAATTCTAAAGCCTTGTGGGCCCAATCCATTTTTCTATTGTTGACCTCTTGTTTTTGTAGTTATAGATTCCTTTAATTCTTGCATTTAATAATGTTTACTTCTATTGCACTTTATGTGTTTGTTGAAATGTCTCTTTTAGTTTT
>NC_029789.2:114493583-114502122 GCF_000816755.2 Arachis ipaensis
TTTTCATACTTTAGAAGTTAGTTACCAATTAGTTTAGTTTAGCTTTGTAATTAGTTTCTAGAGAGAGAAGCTCTCACTTCTCTCTAGAATTAGGGTTAGGTTTAGTTCTTAGATCTAGATTTTAATCTTTGCTTTCTTCTACTTCTACTTTTCAATTCTTTGTTGCTACATTCATCTTCTTTGTTAACTAAGTGGTAGCAATGAACAATTTTCATCACAATTGAGAAGGATAACTAGGATAGGACTTCTAATTTTCACTCCTTACCAAGAGACTATAGTTGTTAGTTTATTTTCATTGCCATTTACTTTTCATGCTTCTTATCCAAAACCCCAAAATAACTCATAACCAATAACAAGACACTTTATTGTAATTCCTAGGGAGAACGACCCGAGGTTCAATACTTCGGTTTATAAACTTAGGGGTTTGTTTTAGTGACAAACAAATTTTTGTATGAAAGGATTATTGTTGGTTTAGGAACTATACTTTACAACGAGAATTCATTAGTGAAATTCTAAACCGTCAAAAATCCAATCATCAAAATGGCGCCGTTGCCGGGGAATTGCAATGGTGTTATGTTATTGGTTATTGTATATATGTGAATAGTGTGAATATGTTTGCTTTTTGTAGAACCTATGCACAATTACTCAAGAGGGGGGGTGAATTGAGTATTGCAACAACAATGAATCTTTTTGCGAAAGTTAAAGACAATATACAAAAGTGTTATTGTACTAGTATTTTTCCAAGAGCTTAACTCAATTGCTAAGCATTTATAAGGAGCTTTTACTTTCCAATAGACACCAACTCAAATAAATTGATCAAGCTTTTCACCAATCGGACTTAAGCTATTCCTTAAGTACTTACGAAGCTACTTTTCGATCACAATTTATTTGCTCAAAGGTAAAAGACATTTCCCCCTTTTTGATAATGACAAACCAATTTTGAGGATATGCATTTATAAATGATTTTGAAAGCAACAATAATGCACTTTGTTTTATAGAAAGCTTTGGAGAAGATTTCACAAAAAATTTTTGCAGGAGTTCCCCCTAAATATGTGCATTTGTTCCCTTAAAGGGCGTTTATCAAAGAAAACGATTTAGATATCAAAGTTTTTGCTTAGCGGAAGTCTTTTTTTTTTGAAATCATTGTTTCGCAAACTTATTTCTTCTTTTCAAATCCTCAAACTTCTTCTTTTTCAAGAGTTCAAAATTTCAAATATCCTCAAACTTCTCTTCCCCCTTTTGACATTATCAAAAAGAGAGCAGTTTGAAATGTGTCATAGAAGCATGCATAAAACAATGAATTTTTTTTTTTTAAGTTCAATTTCTCTATTAATTTCAAGGATGAGATATTCCCCCTTTCAAAAAGGATTTGATTTCCTCTTTTTATATATAAAACAAGCATGCATAATTCCCCCTAAATAAGTGAACAATGAGATTATGTTTGAGACCTTTGACAAGTACAACATTATTTATGGAGGTAGAAGAATTTTTACCAACTTTTCCAACGCCGATTACTTTGCCGGTGTTGTTGTCTCCATAGATCACGTTTTCTCCGTTTGTAGGCTCTATTGCGGTGAACTTTGATTCATCGCCGGTCATGTGTTTGGAGCATCCACTATCAACATACCAATTTGTATCCTTAGCTCCAACACGTACCTACAAAACAATTAAAATTGGGATTTAGGTACCCAAGTGAATTTGAATATGTTTGCTTTTGTTAGCTCTTACTAGTTTTAGGATTTAATTTTCTTGCTTCTTATTTGATTTTGTTTTCATTCTCCTCTTGCTATCATGAATTCTCACCTTGGCTATGAGTTTGGTTATCAACATGTTGTAGGAAATGAGGACTATAATGAAGATGTGTATCAAGAATAGGATGACCAAAGGTGGGAGGAGCCATATGCATATGATCAATCTACATGGCAACAACCTCCACCAATGCACTATGAAGAAGAGCCATTCTATGATGCATATCAATCCAATGGCTATGGTGACTCACCTTGTGACTTTCAAGAACCACCACCATATGCCTATGAAGCATATCCTCAACATAACTCTCAACCATACTCACAAGCCCCTTCTTACCAACCACCTTCATATGACCCTAATCTATATCCATCCTACCAACAACCATATGAGCCATATGAACCACATATAGAGCCACCACAATTCCAACATCAATATTTTCAAGAGCCACCTCCTCCACATTATTACCAAGATGAACCACCTCCAATATATAAAAATTTTCAACCACAAGAGGAATTCTACCTTCCACCACAACCTCACATGGAAGAATATTCATGTCCATCGATCCAAGACCCATATGATCCCTATCATGATATCCAAGCGGAACAAGAGTCAAGGGATCATCTCAAGGAAGCGTTGGATCAATTTCAAGCAACCATGGAGTGTGTTGTGCAACAAGTGGAAAGAGTTGAGAATATTGAACCACCACAACTCTACCAAGAAGAACCATCTTCCTATTATGAACCCTTCCCCCAAAATGATGAATCCTTCCATCCACCCCAACCTCTAATGGATGAGACCCTTGGTGTTCTTGTTCAAGGGCAAGAAGAAATGAAAAGGGATGTGCGAAATTTCATGGCCGCCTTGGACGCGGTAACAAATCAATTAGCCTCCCAATGCTTGAACACTCAAGGAACTCCCATGGCTACATGTGGAGAATCGAATGAAGAACATAGCATGAAGGAGAGATTGGAAACTCCGGTGGGAAATGAGGGAAGTTGCTTTGTATTGGAACAATTGGAGGAAGCTTTAATTGTTGAAGACAAGGAAGAAGTGGTAGAAGACTTAGGAGATGCGGAGCCTCCATGGGAACAAAACCCCTCCAAGATGATTGAAATTGATGCTAGGGAGGAAAGTGCACACCTTCCAAGGCATATCCCATATGAAGACTTGGATGGGATAGAGAAAGAATTGAGTTCCCTTGGTGATGAAGATCAAGCATCAAGTCTTAGTGGTGAAGAATCCTTTAAGCATGAAGAACCTTCTCCTGTTGGATTTGAAAGCGTTGAGGAGGTAAATTTTTCTCACCATCCCTATTATAATTTGAGTAAAGGAAAAGGTTTAGATAAAATTGTTGAACAAAGGATTGAGATTAAGAGATCTGGTGAAGAGGTGGAAGTCCCTAGAAATAGAAGAACGAGGGTTGGTTATGCTTTGTCAAGATCTTTGGAAGCATCTTTGCCTAGGTTGTCATCTACTCCTTCACTTGAGTGGGTAAAATTCATTTCTATTAGCTTTATTATCCCACTTGAGTATGGCTTGCTTGAAACGGATGGTCAACTTAGGATGCTTTGTGGGATGAAGCGTAAGAGAAAGATGTTTCGTGGTTGGCGTTGCAAATCAAAGCTCATTTTGGTTGATACTTCAAGAGTTGAATACAAAGGTGGGAATAGTGCTCAAATAGATGGGTCTAGAAGGATTATTGGGCACTTCATAGAGAATTCATCTTGTTCACCACCCGGATGGACTAATAATGATGATCAACCTCAAGACGGGTGTGAAAATAAAGTGTGGGATCCCGGATTACAAGAAGAGGATCAACTTTGGGAGCCCCAAGCTTGTGAAGAACTCCATCAAGACTTGGCTCAATCCATGAAGAATCTTGGGGCACAATGGAGAACCAAGCATTGGTGGGAGTTCCAAGATGAATACAAGCACAATCCACCTTGATGAGGAGCTCCCCATAAGTTCAACTTAAGGACAATAAATAAAAGTGCTAGGTGGGAGGCACCCCACCATGGTAAAATCTTTTCATTTTCTCTTTTGTAAATATTGACAAAATTAGTTTAATTTCATGGTTAGATTAGTTGGTAGGGTTTAATTGGTAGTCTAATGTGTTAAATAAGGTTTTAAGGTGTTTTGGTAGATGTTTGGAAGCTTGGAATGGTGCAAAAACATAGAAAAATTTTGAAAAAAAAAAAAACGGCCATCGGCGCGCTAGCACGCTGTGCGCGCGCGCGCACATTGCACTTCCGCAACTTCTGGTACAAAAACCAGAGAGTTGTGCGCGCGTTGTGCCAGCATTGTGCTGGGAGCACAAGCTCATCCGCGCGTAAGCGCGCTGTGCGCGCGCGCGGATCGTCTCTGCTGCATCCACGCGTGAGCGCACTGTGCGCGCGCGCGCGGATTTGCACCCTGCTTTTCTCCTTCCTCCTTTCTCCTTCTTTCCTCTTCTCTTCTTTTTTCTTTCTCATTTTTTCTTTTCTTCTTCCTCTCTTGAAAGATTTTTTTTTCTTTTCTCTTTTAATATAAATAAAAAAAATTTAATAATAAAAAAATATAATAATAAATAAATAAATAAATAAATAAAATACTAAAAAAAATTAAAAATATAAAAAAATAACTTTTTTTCCTCTCTTCTTCCATTTCCTTTTGTCTATTACATTTGCATACTTTTATTCTTTGCATTTTAATTCTATTTGTTCTCATTTTATTTTCTAAATTTCTCATTTTAATAATGGTGTTGAATTCTCTCACTCAATTGTTGAGAATTTCTTGCATTTGTTTTGGTGCTTCATGACTTGTTACATTAATTGTAATATTTGTCAACACACAAGATTAGTGCTTTAGTTCTTCCTAATTCATTACCCTTTGTTTTTTTCTTGTACCGCTTCATCATTGAGTTAGGACAGAATCAAATGCTTTCATGCGTATCACTTGTTTGTGTCAATTCTTATTTGATCTTGATGCTCAATATACTCTCCATGCTTTAACTTTACTCTTGCATCAAGTATCAGTTGATATGCCTTTTGCTTATATTGATTTCTCACTCACATGTTGTAGCTACCATGTAATAGAGAATCATACTCTTATTTGACATTAGCCCCGCCTATGTTCTATTTACTTTGATATCTTTGTTGTAGGCTTAATTTTCTTTCTTTTTCTCTCCTTTTAGGCTAGCCACCAAGAAAGGAGGAAACGGAAAAGCTTTTAAATGGGGCAACGAACAAGTCATCCGCACAACCTTTCGAAGAAGCTCATCAATTGTAGCAACCCATCCACCTTGCTCTTCTTTGCATGCACCGAGGACGGTGCAATCTTCAAGTGTGGGGAGGTCATTCGACCGATCTCCATGGGTAACAATTTCCTTTTCAACACCAAATTTTTTTTATTTTTCTTTGTTAGAGTAGCTATTGCATTGCATGATAGGTTGCATGTTAGTTAGAATTTGTACATATTCTTACCACTTCTTTCATATTAGGACTACTTGACAAATGAATTTTTTTGCCGGTATAGAAATTATCAAATGATCAATCGTAGTATAGTCTAAACCGACGCAAAATCCTTCATCAAATAAATCTACAATCTATATCCGAGAGTACTAGTCTCCCGAGTCGTTCTCCCTTGGAATTGCCAAAGTGTGCATCTTATTGATTTAGTAAGCCTTGTTGGAATTCTTTGAAGGTTTTAGCAAAGTAATGAGAAACAAACAATCAATTATCAAAAGACTTGGCTTAGGGTTGGCATTAGAAATTCTATCCTTATAGTCCATTCAATGTTGACAACAATTAGGCCTTGCTTCATTTAGTTATCCCCTAGGTATAGAGGAAGGTCAAATGAAAGTAATCAACTTGAGTCACAAGTCTTAGCTTCACCTTATGGGAATCTAGCTTTAGTGCACTCCAAGCCAACTAGCAATCCCTAATTCCAAATCAACTATTGATACAACTATTCAACTTCTTCCAAGGACCAAACCCTATGCCAAGTGTGAAAATTCTACTCCATAGCTAGTGTTGTCATTTTATCAAACATGTGATGAGCAAGAAGGCAAGTCATAGTGAAATGAGAGGGAAAGTCAAATTGAAAGTATTGCAACACAAAGATCTAACAACATGTCTCAAAGAGTAGCAATGAAAATCCAAAATAGAGATGAAATCCAAAATTACAAAGTTGAATTCTAGATCTATGAGAATTGATCAATTGCATCTACTACTTGAAATTGGAGAAGAAAATCTATGACATGAACAAAGTGGAGTGAAAATTGTAATGGATCTCACCAAAAAGTCATTGAAAATTCAGAAATTAGATGAGGATGAACCCTAGTGAAGCTTGGAATCTCCCTCTTCTTCTCCCCAAAGTGTAACTAACTCTCCTCTCCCAAAAAAATATCTAGATCTAAAAATGAACTAACTAAGTGTCCTTAACCCTTGCTCCTTTGGTCTTCTTAAGCTTTTCCCGCCAAGGTGTTTCCCCAAAAGTGGGATCCTTAACTGCCTCCACGCCTAAGTCACGTGACTTCTTTTTAAAAAATCATATTCGCAAATCGGCGCGCACGCGCAAGGTACGCGCACGCGTCGTTGAGACGTCTTGTAATGTGCGCGGAGGCGTGATGTACGCGTGCGCACCCATGAAGATCCTGGCTTAGCCGCTTCTCAAGCCGGCTCTTGGCTTTGGCTCCACGTTACCCTATCCGCGCGGGCGCTCAAGGTGCGCGCACGCACCCATGCGGAAATTTTCAAAGCTTAATCCTCATGCTTCCTTCCTTTGTACCCGTCTTCCTTCTCTCTTTCGGTCCATTCCTACTCTATATCCTGAAACCACTTAACACACAAGTCACGGCATCGAATGGCATCAAGAGAATATTAGAAATGTATCTATTTTAGTGCGAAATAAGCATGTTTTCATTCATGAGGCGAGACTAGGAAAGGAATGCAAAATCTTGTATTTTCATATAGAAAGTGTGTGGAATCATTGATAAAACCCCTGAAATCAGCACAAGATAAACCCTCAAATTGGGGTTTGTCAACCTCCCCACACTTAGATTCTAGCATGTCCTCATGCTTAGAGAAATGCAAAGAAACACAGAAGACCGAGGGATTGCAACAGTATAAGACTCATGAAGTGCAACCTACTTATATGCATGCAACTATGACTAGTGCCACTATCCACTTGGTTGGGAGCAAATTAGCCTTCTTAGGACATATGCGAGCACATGGGATACGATGGTGGTCAAAGCATAGGACTTGCCACTTTCTAAGCATCAAATGCAATATGCGCAACCTTGCATGAGGAATGCTCGCGAGAGCCGGGAATCAAGAGATTGAGCATCGAACCCTCGTCGGAAGTGTTTGCACTCTAATCACTCGGTGTTTGGGGTTTATTCTCTCAATTCTCCCCTAATCATGCTTTCCAAGATTTGTTTTTCATCTAACAATCAACAATTATTCAATGCATGCATACAATTATCATGAGGTCTTTTCCTAGGTCGTAATGGGGTTAGGGTCAAGGTAGGGTCATATATGGCTAGTGGACTTAGGATTTGAATCTTTGATTAACTTAAACTTTTCCCACCTAACCTATATAATGACCTATACAATTAAGTGCTAACCTAACTACCCATTCCTCACTTTTCCACATACTTATGCATTTTCTTTTCGTTTCACTATACTTATGCATTGATTCCTCTTGAGCTTCACTTTGGGGCATTTTGTCCCCTTTTTATTATTTTTCCTCTTTCTCTTTTTTTTTCTTTTTCTATTTTTTCCTTTTCTTTCCCATATTGTTTTTCTTTTTTTTTTCTTTTGTTCTTTTGTTTTTCTCATTTTTTTTTCTATATACAAGAGCGTCAATGCATAAGGTTTTACATTTGATCAATACATGAGTATGTACCCAATTCCCAATATTTTCAACAATGATACAAAATACCCTCTTATTCACCCAATGTCCCAAGGTTCCCACACTTGAATGATACTCGCACACACTAGCCTAAGCTAATCAAAGATCCAAATAAGGACTTTTATTGTTTTCCGCTTTAAGGCTTGTAATGTGCTAAATTAAGAACAAAGTGGGTTAATCGTAGGCTCAAATTTGGCTAACAAAGGGAGATAGAAGGTAAGGCCATTTGGGTGAGTGAGCTAATGAAATGATGGCCTCAATCATATAAATGCATGAATACACCAAATAATGGACATAAAGAATCAAACAAGTCAAAGATCACAATCATAGAAAGAGAATAATGCACACAAGAAGGAAAAATAAGTGGTTATAAGATGTAACCACACCATTAGGCTCAAATCTCACAAGCTTGTGTTCTTAGCTCAAAACCATGTTCCAAAATAAATTCTTCATGCAACTTGGGCATCAAAGCATTTAAAATTTACAATGCCACGGTTGTCCCAAAGTGTTGGTTTCCTAAGAGAGAATTTCATTGTTCCAACCAAGCAGACTTATCATGCGAATGGTGCCAACTAAAACCTAATCATGCAACCTATCCTAATTTATTCAGATTTATTCAGATGTTACCTACGGAGATCGGTCGGCCGACCTCCCCACACTTAAAACTTAGCACGGTCCTCCGTGCTAGAGGTTAGGCGCACTGGGTGATTGAACTCCGAGTGTGCCACTTCTCCAATGCCACTGCTATCTCCGCTTGAAGTTGCGGTGGAGGTGGAGATATCGGGTTCCTCCATAGGTGGGGTGATTATGCTTAGAAGCCTCTTCACATGAGCATAGCGGCGTTGGTTACGCCTCTCATAGCGGTCTAATTTGTTGTGAAGGTCCTCAAGGCGTTGGG
>NC_029789.2:114502677-114504424 GCF_000816755.2 Arachis ipaensis
CTTCACATGAGCATAGCGGCGTTGGTTACGCCTCTCATAGCGGTCTAATTTGTTGTGAAGGTCTTCAAGGCGTTGGGCGGCCGATTTTTGTGATGTAGATGAAGTGGTGGCGTGGCCAGTTGGTGTGGGCAATGCAATGTCCATGGTGACTTCCGGGGGCTTGAGGCATCTCTTGGTCGGAATGATATCACCATCGACCGGTATTGAGGTTCGCCTATCTTTAGTCTCCCGGTTGACGCCGGCTTTCGCGACTAATGCCGTTACTAAAGCGGGGAATGGTAGATTTCCCTTGGCATGAATGCGCCCCATGGATTGGCGGATGGCACGCGGAGCGTCGACCGGTTTCTCGGTCAAGATGCACCATATCAATAAGGCAAGCTCGGCGGGGATGGATGACCCATGTGTGCTTGGGAGCACGTAGTGAGCTAGAATTTGGGCCCATGCCGTGGCTTCTTGAGTGAGGTGGCGGACATCTAAACCCTTGGGTCTTCGCTTTATGGTCCCCCGAATCCAATATGTGTCGGGTAAAGCAATGACGCGGAGGATCGCACTCCAATCGAATGCGCGGTCAACGCATGTAGCCAAGACTTCTTGGTAGGCGTCATAAGCATCCGTTGACGGTTCAATCCCAAGGACTTCTCGGATGGTTTCCACTGTGACCGACACTTGTTTCCGGCGCACAAATATTGATGTGAGATAAGGTGAGTGGAAGTTGGAGTAGAATTCCACCACCCATGAGAGATTTGCCTCCGTTGGTTGCCTCAAGAGGAACCTCCAATGCCTCCGGTCGATGTGTGGTATCACAATCGGACTGAGGTGAGCCGGTAAGACTAGGAGGGGTTCCGGATGGTAATTCCTTTCAATCATTCTGGAGTAAACAAGTTCGCAGTAACGGTTGGGAAACTTGTTTGAATCCTTAGGAGGGTTGTCCTTCTCTAGAACGTCAACGGGGCCCTTGGTCTTCTTCAGGAGGGGCCTGACCGTTAGTTCTTGGCGTACTTTATTGGAAGCTGGCTTCTTGGGGCCTTTCCCTTTGTCCTTTTTGATGACCATCCTGTGGAAGCAAGAAAGGGAAAATATCAAACCCAAAGAAGTGGAGGTACATGAACTATATGAAATGAAAGGTTATGCCATAAAATATGGATATCTTTGTTACATGACAGCTGCAACATGTAACTAGGATAATGTGTGAAGAGCAAGGCAAATTATTTTCATGTGGTGCAAGGGTAGTTTAAGCATGCAAGGAAGAGGCATGAGAAGCACACACCCTTAGGGACCATAAATGGAAGACAAGCTAAGAAAATGGGAATGAATGGTTTGTGGGAAGTGGGGATGCACTCAAAAGTGATTGGTTGAGAGGCAAGGTAGTCACAATGAGTCCAAAATTCAAGTGTGCCTTTCATCGAACACTTGGCGTGCCTCTTTGAAGTAGTATGTGATTATTGGAAAATGAGAGCAATGTAACATTCCACAATCCATTATTAATGATTATAGTGCATATTGATTGCAAGAAAATTAAGCAACACCATTCATCTATTCATGTAAGTGAGTTTGAGACCTAAATGCCCATGAAGAATTGGATTGAAAGAGAGGGGAGAGCAAAGACATCCCAAGGGAGTAACTAGAGAAAGAAGGAAGAGAGAAGAAAAAAAAAGAAGAAAGAAGCTACCTAAAAGATGGTGCAACTAAATGAATAAGAACTACAAGAGATTATTGGACTAAGAGGGAGCCTAGTATAATACCTTGT
>NC_029789.2:114504945-114506015 GCF_000816755.2 Arachis ipaensis
GCACATGTCGCGTGCGCGTCCATGCGCTTGGGCTGGGGGCACAGGAGAGGCACAGGGGTGGCATAACTCTCTGGACGAAGTACCAGAGATTGCTTTAGCGTGTGTTGGCGCGCGCGCGCACAGTGCGCGTACGCGTCCACGTGGTTGTGCCCCAGGCATGAGAGGGGCCTGGAGGGGGCTCAACTCTCTGTGAAATGGCCCAGAGAGGAGTGCAGAGTGAAAGGGCGCGTGCGCGGCAGTGGCGCGCGCGCGCATTCCGTGCTTGCTTTGGATGGACGCGTGCGCGCCAGTTGCGCGCATGCGGCAAAGGTGGTGGGCTGGTGGCTTAGTGTAGGCTTGAGAATGGCTTAACTCTCTGTAAAATGTACGAGGGGGGGAAACAAGGCAATCGGCGCGGACGCGCACCATGCGCTTGCGCGTCGATTGGCAGATTTCGCCCATGTGCGCGGACGCGCCATGTGCGCGCATGCGCAGAGGGGTGGTTTTTTTCTAAATTTACAAGTGTTTACACCACTTTTGACATTTCAAACCCCCCCCCATATAGCAGGGAATTTTACTTGGTAAACTATCAATGAAGTCAACAAATGAAGGGGAGTTGTCATTAAAATCTAGCTAACAAACATGAAGTCAAGTGTGTATGTACAAATCTCAAAGGAAGATCTTACCATGGTGGGGTGTCTCCCACCTAACACTTTTGTTTAACGTCCTTAAGTTGGACTTTCAGTAGCTTATAGTGTTTGTTCAAGAGTTGCATCCCTCAAGAGGAACACTTCAAATTCCTTGGCGTTCTTTCTTTGCTCACCATGATATAATTTGAGACGGTGCCCGTTTACCTTGAAGATGTCCGGGCTTGATGGGTGGCGCAAGTGGTAGACTCCATAAGGTTCTACTTTCTCCACTTGGTAGGGCCCATCCCACCTTGATCTAAGCTTTCCGGGTAGTAATCTCAACCTTGAATTGTAGAGAAGGACTAGATCACCGGGTCGGAATTCTCTTCTCCTAATGTTCTTGTCATGGATGGCTTTCAACTTTTCCTTATAAAGTCTAGAGTTGTCGTAAGCTTCCAATCT
>NC_029789.2:114506057-114506284 GCF_000816755.2 Arachis ipaensis
ACTCCTTTACTAAGCTTTGTGTTCAATCTCCACCGGTAAGTGACATGCTTTACCATATACAAGCCGGAAGGGGCTCATGCCAATGGGTGTTGGGTGTCCCGTTCGATAGGCCCATAGTGCATCGGAGAGTTTAATGCTCCAATCTTTCCTATTCGGCTTTACAATCCTTTCCAGCACATACTTGATTTCCCGGTTAGAGACTTCGGCTTGGCCGTTTGTCTGAGGGT
>NC_029789.2:114507882-114513374 GCF_000816755.2 Arachis ipaensis
CCATCCCACCTTGATCTAAGCTTTCCGGGTAGTAATCTCAACCTTGAATTGTAGAGAAGGACTAGGTCACCGGGTCGGAATTCTCTTCTCCTAATGTTCTTGTCATGGATGGCTTTCAACTTTTCCTTATAAAGTCTAGAGTTGTCGTAAGCTTCCAATCTCAAACATTCTAGTTCTGCCAATTGAAGCTTTCTCTCTACTTCGGCCCCACCCAAGCTCATATTACACTTCTTTACGGCCCAATAAGCTTTATGTTCGATCTCCACCGGTAAGTGACATGCTTTACCGTATACAAGCCGGAAGGGGCTCATGCCGATGGGTGTCTTGTAAGCCGTTCGATAGGCCCACAGTGCATCGGAGAGTTTAGTGCTCCAATCTTTCCTATTCGGCTTTACAATCCTTTCTAACACATGCTTGATTTCCCGGTTAGAGACTTCGGCTTGGCTGTTTGTCTGAGGGTGGTAAGCCGTGGCGACTTTGTGGATGATGCCATATTTTCTCATGAGGCCGTCTATTCTTTTGTTGCAAAAGTGGGATCCTTGGTCACTTATGATTGCCCTTGGGGCGCCAAAGCGACAAATGATATTGTTCCTCACAAAAGAATACACAACATTAGCGTCATCCGTTCGGGTGGGGATTGCCTCCACCCATTTTGACACATAATCGACGGCTAACAAGATGTAGAGAAAGCCATTGGAATTTGGAAATGGTCCCATGAAGTCGATTCCCCATACGTCAAAGATTTCTCAAAAAAGCATATTTTGTTGGGGAATTTCGTCCTTCTTGGAAATATCTCCAAACCTAATACATTGGGGACAAGATTTGCAATAGAGAGAAGCATCTTTGAGAAGAGTTGGCTACCAAAATCCGCAATCAAGGATTTTTCTTGCCGTTCTTTGGGGCCCGTAGAGACCACCTCCTTCGGAAGCATGGAAAGCGTCCAAGATTGCTTGGAATTCGGTTTGAGGTATGCACCGTCGCATTATTTGGTCCGCTCCACATCTCCACAAATAGGGATCATCCCAAATATAGTATTTGGATTCGCTTTTCAGCTTATCCTTTTTGTTTTTGTCGAGATTAGGAGGGAAGGTGCGTGAAACCAAATAGTTTGCTATTGGGGCATACCAAGGAACCTTTGTTTGACCATGAAATGACATTTTTCAAAATTTAAGACAAGGTTTGTTTTGGTGCATCTTTCTAAGACTTTTTCAAGGTTACTAATGAGCGGATAATTTATACGCTTTTTGACATTGTTTTTAGTATGTTTTTAGTAGGATTCAGCTACTTTTAGGGATGTTTTCATTAGTTTTTATGTTAAATTCACATTTCTGGACTTTACTATGAGTTTGTGTGTTTTTCTGTAATTTCAGGTATTTTCTGGCTGAAATTGAGGGACTTGAGCAGAAATCAGATTCAGAGGTTGAAGAAAGACTGCTGATGCTGTTGGATTCTGACCTCCCTGCACTCAAAGTGGATTTTCTGGAGCTACAGAACTCGAAATGGCGCGCTTCCAATTGCGTTGGAAAGTAGACATCCAGGGCTTTCCAGCAATGTATAATAGTCCATACTTTGGCCAAGAATTGACGACGTAAACTGGCGTTCAACGCCAGCCTTCTACCCAAATCTGGCGTCCAGCGCCAGAAAAGGAGTCAAAACCAGAGTTGAACGCCCAAACTGGCACAAAAGCTGGCGTTCAACTCCACAAATGACCTCTACACGTGCAACACTCAGGCTCAGCCCAAACACACACCAAGTGGGCCCAGGAAGTGGATTTATGCATCAATTACTTACTCATGTAAACCCTAGTAGCTAGTTTATTATAAATAGGACCTTTTACCATTGTATTAGGCATCTTTGGTCTCAGTTTTAATTCATTGTTAATATTAGGAGACTATTGATCATGTTTTAGGGGGCTGGCCATCTCGGCCATGCCTGGACCTTTCACTTATGTATTCTTAACGGTAGAGTTTCTGCACTCCATAGATTAAGGTGTGGAGCTCTGCTGTTCCTCAAAGATTAATGAAAGTACTACTGTTTTCTATTCAATTCATCTTATTTCGCTTCTAAGATATCCATTCGCACCCAAGAACGTGATGATGGTGATGATTATGTGTGAGTTTTTGGCGCCGTTGCCGGGGATTGTTTGAGTTTTCGGCAAGCTTTTGGTCCGGTAACATCAGTGCCAAGTTTGATCCGGCAACAACACCAAGTTTTTGGCGCCGTTGCCGGGGATTGTTTGAGTTTGGACAACTGACGGTTCATCTTGTTGCTCAGATTAGGTAAATTTCTTTTTATTTTCTTTTCAAAAATTTTTCAAAAATCTTTCAAAAATTTCTTATCTGTTTTCGAAAAAAAAAAATAAAAATGCTTTCAAAAAAAAAAGTTTTATTCAAAATTTTTAAGAATGAATTCTAGTGTTTCATGAAACATGTTGAAGCCTGGCTGGCTGTAAAGCCATGTCTAAATTTATTTGGACTGAGGCTTGCAATTTGTTATCAAGAGCAATATACTCTCGTGTTAAAGGGCTAAAGCTTGGCTGGCCATTGGCCATGTCTAGTGTTTTGGACTAGAGCTTTCATTGAAAGCTTGGTTGGCTAGTGAGCCATGTCTAATTCCTGGACTGAAGCTTTAGACTAACATGGCAAGATTCCTGGAATTCATATTAAAAATTTTGGAATCCTTATTTTTTCTTTTAAATTTTCAAAAAATATAAATAAAAATCCAAAAAAATTAGAAAATCATAAAAATCAAAAATATTTTCTATTTCTTGTTTGAGTCTTGAGTCATATCATAAGTTTGGTGTCACTTGCATATGCATATTGCATTTTTCGAAAATTCATGCATTCATAGTGTTCTTCATGATCTTCAAGTTGTTCTTGGTAAGTCTTCTTGTTTGATCTTGATGATTTTTTGTTTTGTGTCTTTTCATGTTTATCATATGCATTCTTGAATTCTTAGTGTCTAAGCATTGAAGAATTCTAAGTTTGGTGTCTTGCATGTTTTCTTTGCATTAAAAATTTTTCAAAAATATGTTCTTGATGTTCATCATGACATTCATAGTGTTCTTGGTGTTCATCTTAACATTCATAGCATTCTTGCATGCATTCATTGTTTTGATCTAAAAATTTCATGCATTGCATCTTTTTAGTGTTTTTCTCTTGCATCATAAAAATTCAAAAATAAAAAAAAAATATATCTTTCCCTTTTTCTCTCATCAAATTCGAAAATTTGAGTTGACTTTTTCAAAAAATTTTAAAATCAAATTGTTTCTTATGAGTCAAATCAAATTTTCAATTTGAAAATCTTATCTTTTTCAAAATCTTTTTCAAAAATCAAATCTTTTTCAAAATTCTTAGTTATTTTCGAAAATTCCAAAAATATTTTTCAAAAATCTTTTTCTTATTTTTATATCAAATTTTCGAAAATAACATAATCAATTAATGTTTTGATTCAAAAATTTGAAGTTTGTTACTTGCTTGTTAAGAAAGATGCAAACTTTAAGTTCTAGAATCATATCTTGTGATTTCTTATGAATCAAGTCATTGATTGAAATTTTAAAAATCAAATCTTTTTCAAAAACTAATTTCTATCATATCTTTTGAAAAATATCTTCTCATCTTATCTTTTTTAAAAATATCTTTTCAAAATATCTTTTCTAACTTCCTAACTTCCTATCTTTTCAAAATTTGTTTCAACTAACTAACTAACTTTTTGTTTGTTTCTTATCTTTTTCAAAACCACCTAACTAACTCTCTCTCTCTCATTTTCGAAAATATCTCTCCCCTTTTTCAAAATTTCTTTTTAATTTATTAATTATTTTAATTTCTAAAACTTAATTTTCGAAAATTACTAACAATTTTTCAAAAACCATTTTTCAAAAATCACTAACTCTTTTTCAAAATAATTTTCGAAAATTTTCCTTCCCCCATCTCATTCTATTTATTCATTCATATCCTAACATCTCATCTCACATCTCTTCCATCCTTACAGTTGTGTTTCTTCCATTCTTTATCTCCCCCTCTTTTCTTCAAGGATCCCTATACTGTGGTATAAAGGATCTCTATTATTATTATTTGTCTGTGCCTTCTTCTTTGTCATATGAGCAGGAGCAAGGATAAGAACATTCTTGTGGAAGCAGATCCAGAACCTGAAAGGACTCTGAAGAGAAAATTAAGAGAAGCTAAAATACAACAATCCAGAGATAACCTTTCAGAAATTTTCAAACAGGCAGAGGAGATGGCAGCCGAAAATAATAATAATGCAAGGAAGATGCTTGGTGACTTTACTGCACCAAATTCCAATTTACATGGAAGAAGCATCTCCATTCCTGCCACAGTTGAGTAAAAGGATCACTAAAATCCCTCCTAGTACTCTCCCAAGCAATACAGAAGAGAATCCAAAAGGAGAGTGCAAGGCCATTGACATAAGCGCCATGGCCGAACCTGTGAGGAAAGGAGAGGACGTGAATCCCAAGGAGGAAGACCTCCTGGGACGTCCAGTGGTCAGTAAGGAGCTTTCCTCTGAGGAACCAAAGGACTCTGAGGCTCATCTAGAGACCATAGAGATTCCATTGAACCTCCTTATACCCTTCATGAGCTCTGATGAGTATTCCTCTTCTGAAGAGAAGGAGGATGTCACTGAAGAGCAAACTGCCAAGTTTCTTGGTGCAATCATGAAGCTGAATGCCAAATTATTTGGCATTGAGACTTGGGAAGTTGAACCTCCCTTGTTCATCAATGAACTAAGTGATCTGGACCAACTGACATTGCCTCAGAAGAGACAGGATCCTGGAAAGTTCATAATACCCTGCACCATAGGCACCATGATCTTTAAAGCTCTATGTGACCTTGGTTCAGGGATAAACCTCATGCCCCTCTCTGTAATAGAGAAACTGGGAATCTATGGGGTGCAAGCTGCTAAAATCTCATTAGAGATGGCAGACAGCTCTAGAAAACAGGCTTATGGACAAGTAGAAGATGTATTAGTAAAGGTTGAGGGCCTTTACATACCTACTGATTTCATAGTCCTGGATACTGGAAAGGAAGAGGATGAATCCATCATCCTAGGAAGACCTTTCCTAGCCACAGCAAGAGCTGTGATTGATGTGGACAGAGGAGAACTAGTCCTTCAATTGAATGAGGACAACCTTGTGTTTGTAACTCAAGGATATCTCTCTGCAACCATGGAGAGGAAGCAGAAAAAGCTTCTCTCAAAGCAGAGTCAACCAGAGCCCCCACAGTCAAACTCTAAGTTTGGTGTTGGGAGGCCACAACCAAACTCTAAGTTTGGTGTTGAACTCCCATATCCAAACTCTAAGTTTGGTGTTGGAGAGTCTCAACAGAGCTCTGCACATATGTGAGGCTCCATGAGAGCCCACTGTCAAGCTATTGACATTAAAGAAGTGCTTGTTGGGAGGCAACCCAATGTTTATCTAACAATATTTTTCTTAGTTATATGTCTTTATAGGTTCATGATCATGTGGAGTCACAAAA
>NC_029789.2:114513394-114516737 GCF_000816755.2 Arachis ipaensis
CAACTTGCCATACATGGAAGAGAACGCACGCCCCTACACAAGGAGAGTCAACTTTGATCAAAGGTTGGACCAAGTCCTTATGGACATATGTGTAGAAGGAGCTCAATGGAAGGTTAACTCCAAAGGCAAGCCGGTTCAACTAAGAAGATTGGACCTCAAGCCTATAGCTAGAGGATGGTTGGAGTTCATTCAATGCTCAATCATTCCCACTAGCAACCGGTCTGAAGTTACTATAGACCGGGCCATCATGATCCATAGCATCATGATTGGAGAAGAGGTGGAAGTTCATGAGATTATACCTCAAGAACTATACAAGGTGGCTGACAAATCCTCCACTATGGCAAGGTTAGCCTTTCCTCACCTCATTTGCCATCTATGTTACTCAGCTGGAGCTTTCATAGAAGGAGACATTCCTATTAAGGAAGAGAAGCCCATCACTAAGAAAAAGATGGAGCAAGCAAGAGAGCCCATTCATGGAGCTCAAGAGGCGCAAGAAGCTCATCATCATGAGATTCCGGAGATGCCTCAAATGCACTTTCCTCCACAAAACTATTGGGAGCAAATCAACACCTCCCTAGGAGAATTGAGTTCCAATATGGGACAACTAAGGGTGGAACATCAAGAGCACTCCATCATGCTTCATGAAGTAAGAGAAGATCAAAAGGCAATGAGGGAGGAGCAACAAAGACAAGGAAGAGACATAGAAGAGCTCAAGGACATCATTGGTTCCTCAAGAAGGAAACGCCACTAAGGTGGATTCATTCCTTGTTCTTCTTTCTTCTGTTTTTCGTTTTCTATGTTATGTGCTTATCTATGTTTGTGTCTTAATTACATGATCATTAATAGTTAGTAACTCTGTCTTAAAGATATGAATGTCCTATGAATCCATCACCTCTCTTAAATGAAAAAATGTTTTAAATCAAAAGAACAAGAAGTACATGAGTTTCGAATTTATCCTTGAACTTAGTTTAATTATATTGATGTGGTGACAATGCTTCTTGTTTTCTGAATGTATGCTTGAACAGTGCATATATCTTTTGAAGTTGTTGTTTAAGAATGTTAAATATGTTGGCTCTTGAAAGAATGATGACTAGGAAACATGTTATTTGATAATCTGAAAAATCATAAAAATGATTCTTGAAGCAAGAAAAAGCAGCAAAGAACAAAGCTTGCAGAAAAAAAGAGAAAAAATAGGCGAAAAAAAAAAGAGAAAAAAAAATAGAAAGAAAAAGCAAGCAGAAAAAGCCAGAAGCTCTTAAAACCAAGAGGCAAGAGCAAAAAGCCAATAACCCTTAAAACCAAAAGGCAAGGGCAAATAAAAAGGATCCCAAGGCTTTGAGCATCAGTGGATAGGAGGGCCTAAAGGAATAAAATCCTGGTCTAAGCGGCTAAACCAAGCTGTCCCTAACCATGTGCTTGTGGCGTGTAGGTGTCAAGTGAAAACTTGAGACTGGGCGGTTAAAGTCAAGGTCCAGAGCAAAAAAAGAGTGTGCTTAAGAACCCTGGACACCTCCAATTGGGGACTTTAGCAAAGCTGAGTCACAATCTGAAAAGGTTCACCCAATTGTGTGTCTGTGGCATTTATGTATCCGGTGGTAATACTGGAAAACAAAGTGCTTAGGGCCACGGCCAAGACTCATAGAGAAGCTGTGTTCAAGAATCATCATACTAAACTAGGAGAGTCAATAACACTATTCGAAATCTGAAGTTCCTATAGATGCCAATCATTCTGAACCTCAATGGATAAAGTGAGATGCCAAAACTATTCAAGAGGCAAAAAGCTATAAGTCCCGCTCATATGATTGAAGCTCTGTTTCATTGATAGTTTATAATTTATAGTATATTCTCTTCTTTTTATCCTATTTGGTTTTCAGTTGCTTGGGGACAAGCAACAATTTAAGTTTGGTGTTGTGATGAGCGGATAATTTATACGCTTTTTGACATTGTTTTTAGTATGTTTTTAGTATGATTCAGCTACTTTTAGGGATGTTTTCATTAGTTTTTATGTTAAATTCACATTTCTGGACTTTACTATGAGTTTGTGTGTTTTTCTGTGATTTCAGGTATTTTCTGGCTGAAATTGAGGGACTTGAGCAGAAATCAGATTCAGAGGTTGAAGAAGGACTGCTGATGCTGTTGGATTCTGACCTCCCTGCACTCAAAGTGGATTTTATGGAGCTACAGAACTCAAAATGGCGCGCTTCTAATTGCGTTGGAAAGTAGACATCCAGGGCTTTCCAGCAATGTATAATAGTTCATACTTTGGCCAAGAATTGACGACGTAAACTGGCGTTCAACGCCAGCCTTCTACCCAAATCTGGCATCCAGCGTCAGAAAAGGAGCCAAAACCAGAGTTGAACGCCCAAACTGGCACAAAAGCTGGCGTTCAACTCCACAAATGACCTCTACACGTGCAACACTCAGGCTCAGCCCAAACACACACCAAGTGGGCCCAGGAAGTGGATTTATGCATCAATTACTTACTCATGTAAACCCTAGTAGCTAGTTTATTATAAATAGGACCTTTTACCATTGTATTAGGCATCTTTGGTCTTAGTTTTAATTCATTGTTCATCTTAGGAGACTATTGATCACGTTTTAGGGGGCTGGCCATCTCGGCCATGCCTGGACCTCTCACTTATGTATTCTTAACGGTAGAGTTTCTGCACTCCAAAGATTAAGGTGTGGAGCTCTGCTGTTCCTCAAAGATTAATGAAAGTACTACTGTTTTCTATTCAATTCATCTTATTTCGCTTACCTCAAGAATGGTTGGGTTAAGTCTCCTTTGAGGTTGTCGGACCGGTCTTGCTCCTTCTTCAAGAAATATGCGGTGCTCGCATACTAGGGGGCTTATTCCCACTAGATCCGCCAAACTCCACCCAATTGCCCTTTTGTTTTTCCTCAATACATTCAGCAATTTTTCTTCTTGTTGAGGAGTTAACTCTTGTGCAATTATCACGGGCAGCTTTTGGGCTTCATCAAGGTATGAATACCTTAAGTGAGGTGGTAGTGGCTTCAATTCCATCTTCTTGTCATTCCTTGAAGTTTGAGTTTCCGGATGGTTTGTATGATGTGTGGTATTTAGTTCGCTTGACTTTTCAATGGCTTCTTCGACCATGCACTTCTCATCTAATCTTGCAAGATGCACTTCGGCTACTATGTTATCGATTGGGTCACACCGAAATAGAGAGTGGTTCTCCGGTGGATGCTTCATTGCTTCCTCTAGGCTAAAGCTTACAATTCTCCCATCTATTTCAAATGAGTAGTTCCCCGAGTAAGCATCAAGCTTAAATCTAGAAGTCCTCAAGAATGGCCTTCCAAGTAGGATAGATGATGCTCTCTC
>NC_029789.2:114517063-114520853 GCF_000816755.2 Arachis ipaensis
ATGTGTCCATGCGTGCAAGAAGAGCTTGTAGTGTAGAGGTGAGGCCGGTGAGACCGGAAGCAAGTGTGTTTTGTAATTCCTTTTGGCCTTGGATAATGGTCCGGAGTGTTTCGTCTTGGTTGGAGGGGGTGGTTGCATATGTGAGTTGAGGAGTTTGTGATTAGTTGGGTGGTGGTCTTTGATGTGGTGGTTGATATGTTTGGTAGTTTCTTTGTGGGTTTTGTTGATTGTATGGTTGATTTTGTAAGTTGTATGGTCGGTTTTGTGAGAAATTTTGCGAGTTGTTATTCCATCTTTGACCTCCTCCATTGTTGTTGTTGTCCCTATTCCCTTGTTGATGATTGTCTTTCCAATTTTGATTATTGTGTCCAATTCCTTGGTTGTAGCCTCCTCCTTGATAAGGGTGCCCTTGGTTAGGATTACCTCCTTGGTAGTACCCTTGATTAGGGCGGTCATAGAAATTATGGGTGGCCGCCAAGGTGTTGTCTTCTTGAAGGCTTGGGCACTCATCCGTGTGGTGAGAGTAGCAAGAGCAAATGCCACATACTCTTTGAGGGACCAATTGTTGATTGTGTTGTTGAGGTGGTGGATGGTGTTGTTGATATGATTGAGGTTGTTGTGGTTGTTGTTGGTTCAATTGGAGTTGCCTCAAGACGGATGTCATCTCATTCAAGGATTGAGTTAGAGCGGTGGCTTCACTACTAGTTGATACCTCGTTCACAGTCCTTGGACGGTTGACTCTTCGCCTCATATGTTGATTGGATTCGGCTAAATCAATAATAAGTTGCCATGCCTCCTCCGCGGTTTTATATTTGGACAAAGAACCATTGCTAGAAGTGTCCAAGAGGGTTCTATCTTGCTCTCGCATCCCTTGACATATGTATCCAAGCAATACTTGAGTGTCGATCATGTGATTAGGGCATGCATCTAGTAGCTTGCAAAACCGTTCCCAATACTCATAGAGTGGTTCCGTCTCACCTTGCACAATACAAGACATTTCCTTCCTTAGCCTATCCATCTTTTCCGGGGGCAAGAATTTATCCAAGAACCCCCTTCTAAGTAGGTCCCAATCGGAGGTAACTTCACTAGAGAGAGTGTAGAACCATTCTTTGGCCTTGTCCTCAAAAGAGAAAGGGAAAGCAAACAACCATATAGCAACTTCATCGGAACCTTCCCGTCTAGTGGTCGAGCATATGCGATGGAAGTCCTTGAGATGTCGAATAGGGTCTTGTGCAGGAAGCCCGTGAAACTTGGGTAGGAGATTGATCAAAGCGGTCTTCAATTCAAAGTTCGCATTCAAATTGGGGTGAGTTACATGAAGGGGTTGAAGGACATAATCCGGTGCACCCGCTTCCTTGATAGCAACCCTCCTCGGAGCATCCATGGCGTTAGTACCTAAAACAAGAAAAGAATTGTTAGTGATTTTAATGGGAGAATGATTATTGCCTTCGTTGAGTGACGGTTCGATGTTCACTTTTAGTAAGGTGGTTGAGGTGGTGAAAACCTCTTCACCTTTTCCAAATCTTTGCCGCCTCCGAGCTTGCCTAATATGAAACAAAGTTCGTTCTATTTCCGGATCAAAAGGGGCTAAGCTCGGATTCGGTTGTGAACGCGTCATGCAATGAAGGGAAATTGGAATTCATTGTAACGATGAGGAGTTAGTCAATTGAGCAGTTTACAATGAAGTGCAACTATGTACATATATACACGCTTAATCCAAAACAATAACATGGCACACTAAGCAAACTCCCCGGCAACGGCGCCATTTTGACAAATGAATTTTTTTGCCGGTATAGAAATTATCAAATGATCAATCGTAGTATAGTCTAAACCGACGCAAAATCCTTCATCAAACAAATCTACAATCTATATCCGAGAGTACTAGTCTCCCGAGTCGTTCTCCCTTGGAATTGCCAAAGTGTGCATCTTATTGATTTAGTAAGCCTTGTTGGAATTCTTTGAAGGTTTTAGCAAAGTAATGAGAAACAAACAATCAATTATCAAAAGACTTGGCTTAGGGTTGGCATTAGAAATTCTATCCTTATAATCCATTCAATGTTGACAATCAATTAGGCCTTGCTTCATTTAGTTATCCCCTAGGTATAGAGGGAGGTCAAATGAAAGCAATCAACTTGAGTCACAAGTCCTAGCTTCACCTTATGAGAATCTAGCTTTAGTGCACTCCAAGCCAACTAGCAATCCCTAATTCCAAATCAACTATTGATACAACTATTCAACTTCTTCCAAGGACCAAACCCTATGCCAAGGGTGAAAATTCTACTCCATAGCTAGTGTTGTCATTTTATCAAACATGTGATGAGCAAGAAGGAAAGTCATAGTAAAATGAGAAGAAAAGTCGAATTGAGAGTATTGCAACACAAAGATCTAACAACAAGTCTCAAAGAGTAGCAATGAAAATCGAATTCTCAAAATAGAGATGAAATCCAAAATTACAAAGTTGCATTCTAGATCTATGAGAATTGATCAATTGCATCTACTACTTGAAATTGGAGAAGAAAATCTATGACATGAACAAAGTGGAGTGAGAATTGTAATGGATGTCACCAAAAAGTCATTGAAAATTCAGAAATTAGATGAGGATGAACCCTAGTGAAGCTTGGAATCTCCCTCTTCTTCTCCCCAAAGTGTAACTAACTCTCCTCTCCCAAAAAAATATCTAGATCTAAAAATGAACTAACTAAGTGTCCTTAACCCTTACTCCTTTGGTCTTCTTAAGCTTTTCCCGCCAAGGTGTTTCCCCAAAAGTGGGATCCTTAACTGCCTCCACGCCTAAGTCACGTGACTTCTTTTTAAAAAATCATATTCGCAAATCGGCGCGCACGCGCAAGGTACGCGCACGCGCCGTTGAGACGTTTTGTAATGTGCGCGGAGGCGTGATGTACGCGTGCGCACCCATGAAGATCCTGGCTTAGCCGCTTCTCAAGCCGGCTCTTGGCTTTGGCTCCACGTTACCCTATCCGCGCGGGCGCGCAAGGTGCGCGCACGCGCCCATGCGGAAATTTTCAAAGCTTAATCCTCATGCTTCCTTCCTTTGTACCCGTCTTCCTTCTCTCTTTCGGTCCATTCCTACTCTATATCCTGAAACCACTTAACACACAAGTCACGGCATCGAATGGCATCAAGAGAAGATTAGAAATGTATCTATTTTGAACTTGCTTGAAAAAATTTATTTTGGAACATGGTTTTGAGCTAAGAACACAAGCTTATGAGATTTGAGCCTAATGGTGTGGTTACATCTTATAACCACTTATTTTCCTTCTTGCGTGTAATTGTTCTCTTTCTATGATTGTAATCTTTGATTTGTTTGAATCTATATGTCCCATTATTCCTTGTATTCATGCACTTATATGATTGAGGCCATCATTTCATTAGTTCACTTATCCAAATAGCCTTACCTTTTACTCTCCTTTGTTAGCCGATTTTGAGCCTACGCTTAACCCACTTGTTCTTATTTTAGCACATTACAAGCCTTAAAGCGGAAAACAATGAATGTCCTTTATTTGGATCTTTGATTGGCTTAGGCTAGTGAGTGTGAGTGTCATCCAAGAGTGGGAAAACTTTGGAACATTGGTTGGGATAAAAGGGTGTTTGTGTTTTGTATTTTTATATTGGGGAATTGGTACATACTCATGTATTAATTAAATGTATAGACCTTATGCATTGATGTTCTTGTGTATAGTTTGAAAGAAAAAGAAAAAGAAATAAAAGTGAAAAAGAAAAAAAGAAAAGAAAAGAAAAAAATGTATATAGAAAAAGAAAGAAAAAAAAA
>NC_029789.2:114521142-114525035 GCF_000816755.2 Arachis ipaensis
TCATGAAGAAATGATGGAACCAAAAAGCTGTCAAGCCTGACCTCTTCGCACTTAATCGGCCATAACTTGAGCTACAGAGGTCCAAATGATGCGGTTCCAGTTGGGTTGGAAAGCTAACATCCGGGGCTTCGAAACGATATAAGATTTGCTATGGCTGAACTGCGCATGGTGACGCGTACGCGCATAGTACGCGCATGCGCCGTTGCTGCCACCTGGTTCACTTAAAGCAAAACGTGGCCAGCGATTTTTCAATGCTTTCTTGGCCAAGTTCTTTCCTCCTCAAAAGATGAGCAAAATCAGAGTGGAAGTTCAAACCTTCAGACAAAGAGAAGGTGAATCCCTCTATGAAGCTTGGGAAAGATACAAGCAACTGATTAGGAGATGTCCTTCTCACATGCTCTCATAATGGTCTATCCTAGGCATCTTCTATAATGGTTTGTCTGAGATTTCCAAAATATCATTGGACAGCTCTGCAGGTGGATCACTCCACTTGAAGAAAATTCCTGCAGAAGTAAGAGAACTCATTGAGATGGTTGCAAACAACCAATTCATGCATACTTCTGAGAGAAACCCTGTGAATAATGGGGTAGCTCAGAAGAAAGGAGTTCTTGAAGTAGACACCCTGAATGCCATATTGGCTCAGAACAAGATCTTGACCCAACAGGTCAATATGATCTCTCAGCATTTGACTGGAATGCAAGCTGCAACGCAGTAACCCAAGAAGCTTCCTCTGAAGTAGAAGCTTATGATCTTGACCAACCCATGATGGAGGAGGTGAATTACATGGGAAAAACCTATGGAAACACCTACAACCCCTCATGGAGAAATCATCCTAACCTTTCATAGAAGGATCAATAGAAGCCTCAGCAAGGCTTCAATAATAATCAAGGTGGAAGAATCCAGAATAGGTTCAACAACAAGCCACCATTCCCATCTTCTCAGGAACATATGGAGACTCCTATGCAGAGCCTTTATGACTTAGTCACTATAGTCTCCAACCTCTCTAAGACCACTCATAGTTTCATAACTGAAACAAGGTCCTCCATCAGAAATTTGGAGGTACAAGTTGGTCAACTGAGCAAGAAAATTCCTGAGACTCCTCCTAACACTCTTCCTAATAATACTGAAGTAAACCCAAGAGAAGAGTGCAAGGCCATCACTACTGAAGCTGAGGCCAAATCTGAAGGGAGCAATCTGGCGTTGAACGCCAATGATGAGATCCCTAATGGGTATTTTTAGCATCATTTTATATGCTTTTTGGCATCATTTTCATATAGTTTTTAGCATGTTTTGTTTAAGTTTTATTATGTTTTCATAGGTTTTAGTGTAAAATTCACATTTTTGGATTCTACTTTGATTTTGTGTGTTGTTACGCAATTTCAGGTATTTTTTGGCTGAAATTGAGGAGCTAAAGCAAAAGTCTGATTTAGAGGCAGAGAAAGCACTGTAGATGCTGTCAGGATCTGACCTTTGTGCACTCGAAGGAGATTTTCTGGAGCTACACAAGTCCAAATGGTGCGCTCTCAACGGCTATGGAAAGCTAACATCCAGGGCTTTCCAGAAATATATAATAGTCTATACTTTGCTTCAGAATTGAAGGACTAAAACTGGCGTTCAATGCCAGCCACCAACCCTGTTCTGGCGTCCAACGCCCACAAGAAGGTGACCAGCGTCCAACGCCCAAAAAGGGGCCTTTAGCCAGCGTTCAACACCCCTAGGGAGTCCTAGCACGTGGGAGACACTAAAGCTCAGCCCAAACACTCACTAAGTGGGCCCCGGAAGTAGATTTTCGCACTACAAGCCTTTTGCTCAAGGTTGTACGCAAGAGTATGGTATTGACTATGAAGAGACTTTTGCTCCTGTTACTTGTCTCACATCTATTCGAGCTCTTCTTGCCATTGCTATGGTCAAAAAATGGTCTCTCAGTCAGATGGACGTGAGGAATGCATTTCTTAATGGAGATTTGAAAAAGAAATTCTATATGAAACCCCTCTAGGTTATCCTTGTCCTTCTAGCAAAGTCTGTCTCCTTCGCAAGGCACTTTATGGTCTTAAGCAAGCTCCTCGTGAATGGTTTGACAAGTTCAACACCACTATATGCAATCTCGGTTTCATTTGCAGATTTCATGAGAATGCTCTCTTTATTCGTAAAAGTGAACGTGGAGTTATTCTTCTGCTTTTGTATGTTCATGACATGATCATTACTAGAGATGATGTTAATGGTATCTCTTATCTCAAGGCCTCCCTTCACCATATTTTTGAGATGAAAGATCTTGGTTCTCTCAGTTATTTTCTTGGTCTTGAGGTCATATCCACAGATGATGGTATCTATCGCTCTCAAGCTAAGTATGCTTCGGATCTTCTTGCTCAAGCCGGTATTACAAATAGTCGCACTGAGTCTACTCTTTTTGAGCCTAATGTTTGTTTTACTCCTATGGATGGTATTATTTTGGATAATCCTACTCTTTATCCCTTCAGACGCACTCAGATGCTGATTAGGCTGGTGATCCCACTGATCGTCGTTCTACTACTGGTTATTGTTTATCTCTTGGCAACTCTCTCATTTCCTAGCGAGCTAAGAAGCAAACGTTCACTGCTCGATCAAGCACGGAAGCTGAATACCGTGCTCTCACTGATACCACTACTGAGGTTGTCTCGATTCGTTGGCTTCTCGAAGACTTGGGTGCACCGCAGTCATCCCCAACTAATTTTTTTGTGACAACCGCAGTGCTATTTAGATTGCCCATAATGATGTGTTTCATGAACACACCAAACACATTGAGATTGATTGTCACTTTGTTCGGCAACGCATCCTTATTGATGCCGTTTGTCTCATCGCTGTTGGAATACTGGATCAGACTGTTGATATCTTCAAGAAGGCTCATCATCGGACTCGTTTTCGGACCCTTGGTATCCAAACTCAAGATGGTATCCTTAGCTCCCACTTGAGTTTAAGGGGGGATGTTAGAGAATAAATTAGAATCAATATTAGATCAATTAGTATTATTTATATTTATATAGCATATCTGTATATTAATTATAGGATTGTATACTTCTATTACTCTGATTCTTCTAACACCTATATATACCCTTTGTACATTGTACTTTTCTACACACTGAATAATACACAAAATACTTTCTTCAGATTTCTCTCTTGATTCTAACAATAAGGAATTACATAATCAGAATTATAAAAGACCACCAAACAAATATGCAAAGATAATCAAACAAGCTAAGGAGATCAAAGAGACCATGAATAGGGCATATCTAGTCAAAAAGAACATAATAAGAACGGTGGAGCAGATTTGTTGGATCCCGCCACCAAGAGGATGGATGAAATTGAACTCTGATGGACGACGTAAAGAAACCCTGAGAACATCAGTTGCGAAGCCCTATTGAAAAACGACAAAAGAAAGTGGATCACCAACTTCTCTAAACATCTGGAAAGAGATACAACTTTCACGGCAGAGTTGAGCAATGTGTTGAGGGGACTTGAAATAGCTTGGACAATGGAATTCAAGAAGTTTGTAATAGAAACAAATGTAGCGGCTATGTACCAGTGCTCCTAAATGGAGAAAAATAATTAGCTTCTCATCCCAATCCTCTTATTAGAAAATTGAACGAGTGAAAAAAGAAGGAATGAGATATTCTTTTTGTAAAAATCTATAGAGGAGGAAGTAAATATGGAGATTGTTTAACTAAAAAGAGTTTAAATATAAATATTGATTTTTGTATTTTGTGATTTACTTCCACAACTAGATAACATTTTAACTTTTTAAGTGATGATGAAAAAGGGACTACTTTAACCCATTTAGTTTGTAACTAGATTTTTCTTAGGACTTGTGCCCCTTCCAATACCCAAAAAAGAAAAATAAATAAAATAAAAAATTAATA
>NC_029789.2:114525465-114526255 GCF_000816755.2 Arachis ipaensis
TAATAATAATAATAATAATAATAATAATAATAATAATAATAATAATAATAATAATAATAATAATAATAATAATAATAATAATAATAATAATAATAATAATAATAATAATAATAATAATAATAATAATAATAATAATAATAATAATAATAATAATTTGAATTGGTCGAGTAGTCAAATCACTCGTCTACTCAAATAATTGTTGGGAGTTCGAATTCTATCTTGTATATGCACCATTTTATTGGCCAACAACAAACTCTTAAATGGAACTCAGATTCGTAACAGATTAATCTTTACCCTATCGAGTTAGAAGATATGTGTGCTTAATGTGTATATAGGTTAAGAATTTGAAAAGGAAAATATTTGAAATGCTATTTATATAAATAAACTAAACTCCTAATTTTTTTATTGTAAATTTCTTTCTAAATCTTTAATAAGTTTTTTGCCTTTTTTATTTGTCACTTTTTTTTAAGAGTGGGTTTGGTATTACTGTTATTTTTTAAAAATTGATACTTTTAGCTTTATTTAAAAAAAAAAAGGTGCATGTAAAACCTTGATTTAGTGGTAATTTTCTATGCTTTGCAATAAATGTATTTGGATTTGAAATTTGGCTAGCAGATAGAATTCTTAATATTGTGTGTGTGAATGTAGTGTGAGTTTATAATGTTTAAAATTAAGAATTATTCAATCCATCTGACAAAAAAAAATTATAATAGTTATGTTTTGTAAATTAAACTAAAAGATATTCCTCTAAATAAAGAGATATCACAAAAAAAAATATGATAAAATAATT
>NC_029789.2:114526369-114533873 GCF_000816755.2 Arachis ipaensis
AATGCCACACATGTCTTTTAAGTAAAAAATTAACCTATTTATATATTACTAATTTTACAACTAAAATATGTCATATGTTATTTTTTTATTACAATTGAAATTAAATATTTTTTTCTAAAATTAATAAGTTCTCTCTTATTCCCTCTTTCTTTCTCTATCTCTCTCATTCTTTCACCTATTCTAATTCTCTTATATATCATTATCAATGACTAATTAATAATTATAACTTGAAACAATAAAAATGTACAACATGACATTCTCTAATTGTAATTAAAGTTGAAATTAAAATTAAAATATAATTATATTATATTACTAATTTAACAATCAAAATATGTCACATGATACGAAATTAAAATTAAAATATAATTATATTATATTACTAATTTAACAATCAAAATATGTCACATGATACTCTTATTAAAATTAGGTTTAATTACTCTGTTGGTCCTTATAGTTTCATGAAATTTTCAATTAGGTCCCTATACTTTTTTTCTTTTTAATTGAGTCATTGCACCAAATTTTATTTTTAATTAGGTCCCTATACTTTTTTTTCCTTTTATTTGGGTCCCTACAATTTTTTTTTCTTAATTGGATCCTTATATAATTAAACCAATTACTGTTAAGAGGGACCGAATTGAAAAAAAAAATTTGGTGCAGGGACCCAATTAAAAGAAAAAAAAGTATAGGGACCTAATTGAAAATTTTGCGAAACTATAGGGACCAATAGAGTAATTAAACCTTAAAATTAAGATGAAATATTTCTTTCCAAAACTAATAAACTTTTTTTATCCATCTTCTTATCTACCTCTCTCTCATTCTCTATTTCTCTCTACCCTTCTCACTCTATATATATAACTTATAATTTATATTTTATATTAATAATTTGATTTATAAAAATAATAAAAAATATTAATAATATAGTTTGGATCAAATTTTTAAAAATAGAATTTTTACATGCTCGAGCTTGTGTTCAAATAAATCTTGGGTTGCCTGAAATCAAACATATTATAGTGGAGGGTGTGACTCATGAAATGGAGTACGAGAGTTTACAGTTGATTTATGCTACTTGTGCACGGTATGGGCATGATAAATCGTTGTGCAAGGAGAAGGAGTCCTTGGAAGGAAACAGAAATTTCTTTGGTGATGGAAAAAATAATGAAGCCCCGACACTAGTGCCACACAACAATCATGAGCTTCATAAAGAGGCTGAATCAGAAGCTTGTGATTTGGGTGAGAATTCTCGTAATTTGGGTGAGAAATTAGGAGTTGTTAAAGGGAAGGATGTGGTTACGAAATCATTAGCTCCTCACGTGCCTGATGGTCATGTTAATGCGGCATGCATGGATGATGGAGAGGGCTGGCAACAAGTGCTGCGTAAGGAAAAATTCATAATGGGCCAGTCATCAGGTTTGAAGGACCAAGATGGAAAGCAGCACAAGTATGGTTCGAGAATGGTTCCAAGGCCCAATTTGCATGGTGATGGAGGCAAATTAATTGGCATTAGGATGAGGAAGCAAGAAAAACATGAAATTGCACCATCTCTATTGTGCAGAACTCCTGCACGTCATGGAATTTCACTACGGAAGCGTCCTCGGCCTTCCTCCCTGCAAAACTCGCCAGTTGATAAAAATGGTGGCACAACGGAGAAAACCTTAGTAGATGGAAGCATGGCAGGTGCAGTGTTAGGGGGTCCGAAGGTGGCAATTATTGAGGATTGGAGTGTGCCAGTACCGTAGGACAAACCACCTATTGAGGTTGGTAATTCTGTTTAGAGTTTATGTTCTTATTTATTCTGTCCCTATTATTTATGGATAGTTTTAATATGATTGTTTGAAATATTAGGGGTGCTTCTAATAAGTTAGCCCTGGTGCATTGTAAGGAACTTGTTAGAAAATTTAGACATATTTTCTTTATTGTGGTTGAAACTCGCTCCCCTTTTCAGCATTTAAAATTGTTTTGGGAAAGGTTGGGGTATCACTCTGTTGGTATAGTAGAAGCAGAGGGGCATAAGGGAGGTATTTGGTTTCTATCCTCTATGAAAGGTGTTTGTTGTAAGTTCATTGATGCTTTTGATCAGGGTGTTACTGTTGAGGTTCAATTTGATAATTTAATTTGGAGGTGTAATGGTATTTATGGCAGTCCTCAATTTAATAAAAGGGTTCTCCTTTGGGATTATCTTGTTGCACAATCCATGGTTTTTCAAGGACCTTGGATTGTTCTTGGTGATTTTAATGAAGTCAAATTTTCTCATGAATCTAAGGGCTGTCAATTTTCTCATCAAAGAGCAGACATATTTGCTACTTTATTAGAGGATAGTGGTTTGTTTGATCTGAAGACTATTGGGAGGCGATTTTCTTGGTACAGAAGGGTGAAAAATTATGTTGACGTGGCAAAAAAGCTTGATCAAGTATGTATAAATAGTAGTTGGTTATCTATCTTTCCAGAGGCTTATGCAGAAGTTTTAAATAGGCTTCAGTCTGATCATTGCCCTATTCTGGTGCGTTGTAAAGGTCGTCCTCAGCCTAAAGGGAATCGACCTTTTCGATTTGTTGCTGCTTGGGCTACTCATCCTGAGTATTGGGATATTGTGAATCAGTCATGGTGGTCTGGTAATAGAGGGATTCATGGCAAGCTTTCGGAAGTATAGAAGAATTCACTAGAGTTTAACTCGAAGGTATTTGGTAACATTTTTGTTAAAAAATGTGAATTAGAGTAGCAGATTAATTATTTACAAAAGCGTTTGGAAGTGGTGGATAGTATTTATTTGCGTCAGAAAGAACAACAGTTACTTGATGATTATAATAATACTCTAGTGCAAGAAGAGCTCCTATGGTTCTAAAAGTCCAAAGAGCAGTGGGTAAGGTTCGGGGATAGGAATACAAGATTCTTTCATATTCAAACTCTTGCGCGAAGGAAGCATAATAAGATTCATGGCCTTTTTCTCAAGGATGGAGTGTGGGAAACTGATCCAGAGGTTCTGAGTCAAGAAGCAGAGTCTTTCTATAAAAGTTTATTCTGTCATTTGGATGATGTTGATTTGGGTTGCCTTGGTGATGTGCCTCTTCCTTCTCTGAATGAGGAAGCTTGCAATAATCGCACGACACCAGTTACTATGGAGGAAGTCAGAACATCTGTTTTTCACATGAACTCTTTTAAAGCTCCGGGTCCTGATGGGTTTCAAGCTTTCTTCTTCAAAGAATATTGGGAGATCATTGGTCTTGATGTTTGGAAGATGGTTAAGCAGGCATTCTCCAGTGTTACTCTTGATCCGAGAATGTTGGAGACTTTACTGGTTCTTATTCCAAAGGTTGAATCACCGTTATCTATGAAAGATTTCAGGCTGATTAGTCTCTGCAATGTAGTTTACAAGATCATCACGAAGGTCCTTGTTAATAGGCTTCGTCCTTATCTTGCGGAGATTGTTGGCCCGCTTCAAGGAGGATTTATTCCGGGACGAGGAACTCCTGACAACATCATTATTGCTCAAGAAGTTCTCCACTTTATGAAGAAGACTAAATCAAAGAAAGGCACACTGGCCTTTAAGATTGATCTGGAGAAAGCTTATGACAGAGTTAACTGGAGGTTTTTGACTTATACCCTTAAGAGCTTTGGTTTTTCTATTCCTACAATTAATTTGATTATGAATTGTGTCACTGCTTCTTCCTTATCTATTCTTTAGAATGGGAATTGTCTGAATGGCTTTACTCCTAGTCGAGGTCTTAGACAAGGAGACCCTATGTCACCCTATTTTTTTGTGTTGTGTATGGAGTGATTGGCATGCTTTATTAGTCATCAGGTTGATTTGGGCTTGTGGGAGCCGGTTGCTATTTCTAGAGGGGGACCAAGAATATCCCACTTAATGTTTGCGGATGACTTACTTCTATTCTGTAAAGCTACAAAGAGACAAGTGCAAAATGTGATGTTGGTTTTAGAGACTTTTTGCAAAGCATCTGGGATGAAGATTAATGTGAAGAAGTCTAAAGCGCTTTGCTCCAAGAATGTTTCTACAACAAGAAAAGAGGTTTTCACTGGGGTATCCTCTATCAGATTTGTCCAGGACTTGGGCAGGTATCTTAGAGTTACCCTTAGCCATTCTAGGGTGCCTCGTTCAGCTTTCAATGTTGTCCTGGATAAGATTCGGAGTAGGCCAGCAAGCTGGAAAGGGAATTTACTCAATCGGGCTGGTAGACTCTACTTGGTTAATTCTGTTGCAGCCGCTATTCCCACGTACCAGATGCAGGTCTCTATTTTTCCCAAAGGAATCATTAGTAAATTGGAGTCTATGATGAGGAATTTTCTTTGAAAAGGACAAGTTGATGGAAGAGGATTGAATCTTGTTAGTTGGAAGGTACTGGTTACTCCAAAAAAAATATGGAGGTTTGGGGATTAGAGATCCTTATTGTGTAAATATTGCTCTTCTTGGGAAGCTAGTTTGGACTTTTTTCCAACAGCCAAACAAGCTATGGGTCCAATTGTTGGATGCCAAATACCGATCATCTCTATATGACTGTTTTAGTTATCCTAAGAACAAAGACTCTCCCATTTGGAGGTGTCTTTGCAAGGCTTGGGAAGTGTTGAAGGATGGGTTTGCTTGGTGTATTGGAGATTTGAACCAGAATTTTTGGTTTTCTAGCTGGAGGAGAGAAGGACGGTTATCTAATGAGATGGATTATATCCACATTTCTGATTCGAATCTCCGGATACAGGATATTTGGTCGGTTGGTAGGTGGCATTTGGATACTCGAATTTCCGGATACAGGATATTTGGTCGGTTGGTAGGTGGCATTTGGATACTCTTTATTCTCCTTTATCTCAAAATCTAAAAGGTAATATTCTCTCTTACAATCCAGATGAACAAGCAGGTCCGGAAGTGGGTTGGTATTGGAATGGGTCTGCTGCCAAAGTCTATGACTCACGCAATGGTTACTTGTGGTTGTGTAAGCAGCTATTTGGTTGGGAGGAGCGGGAGAATTGGCTTTGGCTTTGGCGTCAGCTTGTTCTGGAAAAGCATAAGTTTTTGGCTTGGTTGTGTCTTAAGGAGGCTCTTCCTACTGCAAGTTTTCGCTTTAGAAGAGGGATGTCGTCATCGGATAGGTGTCCAAGATGTCATTCTAGCCAGGAATCGGTTTTACATTATATTCGGGATTGTCCAAAAGCTCAGCTTGTTTGGCATAGGTTGGATATTTCTTGTCATCCTTTGGATTTGAAGAACTGGTTCTTGTATCATAGCAGAGAGCATCCGTTCAAGTTCTTTTCGGGACTTTGGTGGATATGGCGAGCAAGGAATAATGACATCTTTAATCCTCATGAAACTTGGCCTCCGAAAAAAGTGATTTGTCTGGCATTAACTTCAGAAAAGGAGCTTAGGAATATTTTTGAAGTACAACGTATGTCCCTTCCCTCTACTCTAAATGGTTTTTGGAATCCCCATCCATTGATACTTTTAAGATTAATTCTGATACTAGTTATTTTGGTTCGGGTGATAGTGTTGGTTTTGTTTGTGTTATTAGAGATTGTAATGGGAGTTGGCAAAGGGGGTGTTTGGGAATGATTGATAGAAATAGTATTCTTCAAGGAGAATTGTTTGCCATTTGGAGAGGATATCTCTTAGCTTGGGATGTGGGTCAACGAGATGTTATTTGTGAGACGGATTGTGTGGAAGCATTTAATCTTATTACTCAAGATGGTTTTGGGTTTATTGATCCATTGGTGCTCAAAATAAGAGATATCATGATTGGAATTGGCATGTTGACTTTCGTTTGATTATGAGAGATGCAAACACAGTGGCAGATACTATGGCAAAGATGGCGATGAAGTTACAATTTTCACATGTGGAGCTTCTTTCACCTTGGGAGGAGTTTAAGAGTAGTCTTAAACGGGACTGTCCCTCTATTTAAGCACTTCCTTGTTTTGTTTGTTTTGTTTTTCTTTGTTTAGTTTATTTCAGTCACAAAAAAAAAACTAAACACCTTAACACGTTTATATGAAAGCACGTAAGTGCGCCGTCCTACTATTTAACACAGTTATTTTTTTTTAACTGTTTTCACTATTAATACTATTGTTTCTAACTGATAAAATTTTTAAATTTTTTATATACTCTCTTGAGTATTAATTTTTAAATTCAAATTATATATATTTCAAATTATATATTTCAAACTTTTATGTACTCCTATGCAACAAACAAAATTTGAAATATATATAATTTGAATTTAAAAATTAATACTCAAGAGAATATATGAAAAATTTAAAAATTTTGTTGGTTAGAAGTAATAGGATTAATAGTGGGTAGTTAAAAAATGTGCTTACGTGCACTTACATGCTTTCGCGTAAACGTGTTAACATATTTATTTTAAATAGACAATTCATCTCTCTGTTATTTATTTAATTGTACATAAAAAATGTTAGATTAAATTATGATCCAATTGGATTGATTTAAATTTGAAAAATAAAAATAACTGTTTGTTAATTGGTAAGAGAGATGGATGAAGATAGTGGAAAGAGAATTGAAATGGCTATCTCCCATGGTGGAAGATAACATGAGAGATAAAAAAAACAGTTATCTCTACCATCCACGTGGGAGATAATCTAAAATCTTTTATGTACTTTTTTTAGTATTAATTGATTAAACATATCCATTTTAATCTATTCTATCAATTTTTTTATGTACCATTTACATGTTAAAAGTTTAGATTATTGATATTATTAATATTTTTTATTATTTAAAAAAAAATTAAAATACATGTATGTCGTTTACAGTGTAAACGAAATATTTATGTCGTTTACACTGTAAACGAGATACATGCAAAATTATCTGCTTTATAAAGAGAAGTATCTATTTTGGTAAATATTTTTTAAATTATTGATTTCTATAATTATTATAATTAATTTATTTATTAAAATAAAAAACCCAAAAATCAATGATCATATATTTATAAATTTAACAAAAATATAATATAAATTAATCATTAAACAAATGATTTAGGCGCGCAAAACCCACATATCACAAAGGGCACAAAATTCACAACATATGCACAATGCACAAACCTCTTCTTTTCTTTGTCACGAGACTTTTTTTTTCCCTCGAGCCCCCATCCTTTGCTTCCACCGGTTATCGGCTTGTCGCCTTTCTTTCTTTCTTTGGCATCATCTCTTTCTTCTATCGGTTGTTTGTTGCTTTTTCCTTCCTCCAGCATTGTCCGGTACTTCTAGCAATTGTCACATTCCTTTCTTCCTTAATTCTCGACAACAAAGAGGAACTCTATTCTTAGAATAAGGTAGATCTTTCGTCAATTAGTAGCTTCTTGCAAGTTGTTGAATCTATTAATTTAAAAAAAAAAAACTGTTATGACTATTATTAATGTGCAATCTGATTGTTATGGCTAATAATCGTATTGTTTAAGGTTATTTCTAGATATATTGGCCTGATTGTTTAGCTTTTTTAAATTGAAGTTCAATGATGTGGTGATTTTGATCGTTGTTGATATATTTAACTACTTGGTGATTT
>NC_029789.2:114534016-114562349 GCF_000816755.2 Arachis ipaensis
ACTAGCCAACTTTTTTAAAATTATTTTGTTTATTTTAAATTTTATATCACAAACTCTAAATCTTCTGGAATATGAGAATTTTTATCATTAAAAAAGAAAAGTTAGTTACGTTAGGCTATGTTTATTTATAGGCACGGGATACTAAGATAGGAATATAAAAATACAAAATTATGTTTAGTAGATAAAAATAAACAGAGACATTGTGTCCAAAAGATACTAAATTAGTATATTTTATAGCCATTCTAACAAAAAAGACACAGAGACACAACTTATTTTTCATTTTTTTATTATTCTTGTTAATTTTTCATAATTATATTATTTATTATTATATTTTTCTTCCTAAATTTTTAATAGAAACAAAATGAGAATGAATTGGACTTTCAAGAACACTAATTTCGGTGTCTCAATCTGTCATTTGTGTTTTGTTCTCAGCATCTTATCTTATCTTAATCTCAGAATCAAACACAACCTTAATATTGAGTAACTAAAAATTAATTTCTTATAATTATTTTTATTATTTAATAAATAGGTAATATTATTTGTTATCTCAATTAAATTTTGAAAAAAAAATTAATAATTTCACTTATCTTTAGAAAATTAAGTTAGTGTTTAGTAATTAACTAATGGGATAAGTACTATTTTACTCTCTAAAATATAGGAACAAAATCAAAATTATTCCTATCCTTTTTTTAGTCCAAAATTATCCTTAACGTTATATTTAAAAATTATTCTTTTGAACAAAATGATTTTATGATTGAAAATTGAAATATCCATTGTTTTGTTTTTTATTAGTTTTTTTTGGAGAAATACTTGTTAAAAAATAAAGTTTGAAATCAAAAGCAAGTCAATTACTTCTACAAACATAATCATTCAGATTTTTTGCATGCTTTAAAAACTATCATAAAAAAAATCAACCAAACTATTATTATTCTCATTTAAAGAAAAAAAATTACCTGAAAATAAAGAACTCTTCGTCTTCACTAATTCGCATAACACCTCATATTCACTCATTTACACTCTCGAATAGGGGTGTGCAAAAAAACTAGTTTCACTGAAGTGAATTGAAACTGAACTGAAACCATAATTTTTATGAAAACCAGTTTATTAAAAACCAGTTTTTATGGTTCAGTTTAGTTTTAAACCAAATTAAAACTGATTTTATTTAAACTCTAAAATTAGTTTTTATATACTCTTTCTCTCTCTCTCTCTCGCTCTCTCTCTCTTTCTCTCTCTCTCTCTCGCTCTCTCTCTCTTTCTCTCTCTCTCTCTCGCTCTCTCTCTCTTTCTCTCTCTCTCTCTCGCTCTCTCTCTCTTTCTCTCTCTCTCTCTCGCTCTCTCTCTCTTTCTCTCTCTCTCTCTCGCTCTCTCTCTCTTTCTCTCTCTCTCTCTCGCTCTCTCTCTCTTTCTCTCTCTCTCTCTCGCTCTCTCTCTCTTTCTCTCTCTCTCTCTCGCTCTCTCTCTCTTTCTCTCTCTCTCTCTCGCTCTCTCTCTCTTTCTCTCTCTCTCTCTCGCTCTCTCTCTCTTTCTCTCTCTCTCTCTCGCTCTCTCTCTCTTTCTCTCTCTCTCTCTCGCTCTCTCTCTCTTTCTCTCTCTCTCTCTCGCTCTCTCTCTCTTTCTCTCTCTCTCTCTCGCTCTCTCTCTCTTTCTCTCTCTCTCTCTCGCTCTCTCTCTCTTTCTCTCTCTCTCTCTCGCTCTCTCTCTCTTTCTCTCTCTCTCTCTCGCTCTCTCTCTCTTTCTCTCTCTCTCTCTCGCTCTCTCTCTCTTTCTCTCTCTCTCTCTCGCTCTCTCTCTCTTTCTCTCTCTCTCTCTCGCTCTCTCTCTCTTTCTCTCTCTCTCTCTCGCTCTCTCTCTCTTTCTCTCTCTCTCTCTCGCTCTCTCTCTCTTTCTCTCTCTCTCTCTCGCTCTCTCTCTCTTTCTCTCTCTCTCTCTCGCTCTCTCTCTCTTTCTCTCTCTCTCTCTCGCTCTCTCTCTCTTTCTCTCTCTCTCTCTCGCTCTCTCTCCCTCTCTCTCTCTCCCTTCCCCCTTCTCTCTCTCTCTCTCTCTCTCTCTCTCTCCCTTCCCCCTTCTTTCTCTCTCTCTCTTTTCTTTTTCTCTCTTTCTCTCTCCTATTTTTCTCTTTTCCCTTTCCTTCTTTCTCTCTCCTCTTCTCTCTCTTTCTTCTCCCTCCTCTCTCTCTTTCTCCTCTTTCTTCCCTTTCTTTCTCTCTTTTCTCTTTCTCTCATTCTATATCTCTCTTCTCTCTCTCTCTTCCTCTCCCTCTTTTCTCCAAAATAAGAGAGAATGAGGAGAGAGAAAAGAGGAAAAAAGGAGAGAAGGAGAGATAAAAAAGAGAGAAAAAGAGAGAGAACGGAGGGGGAGAAAGAGCTTAAGAAGAAAGAGAGAGAGGAAGAGAGAGGGAAAGAAAGTGAGAGAGACCAAGAGAAAGAGAGAGGGAGAGAGAGAGGAGGGGGAGAGGGAAGGAGAAAGAGGGAGAGAGAGATGGAGAGGAAGATGAAAAGGGAATGAGAGAAAAGGGATAGAGGGAGAAAAGAGAGAGAGAAAGAAAGGGGAGGGGGAGAAAGAGGGGCAGGGGAGAGAGAGTAAATAGAGGAAGAGAGAGGGAGATAAGGAGAGATAGCGGGAGAGAGAAAAGGAAAAGGGAGAGAGAGAGAGAGGAAGACAAAGAGAGGAAAAGGGGAGAAAGAGGGGGATAGAGGGAAGAGGAAGATAGAGAAGGGAAGGAGAGAAAGAAAGGGAGAGAAGGAGAGAGAGAGAGAGAGAGAGAGAGAAATGAGGGAATGAGAGGAGAAAGAGAGGAAGATGGGAAGAAAAGAGAAAAAGGGAGAGAAGGGAGAGAGAGGAAGAGAGAGAGAGGGGAGAGAAAAGGAAAGAGATGGAGGGAGAGAGATAGAGGGGAAGAAAGAGAATGTAAAATCTAATTTTATATCTGTTAAGAGAGAGAGAGCGAGAGAGAGGGAGAGAAAGAGAGAGAAGAGGGGAGAGGAAAGGAGAGAGAGGGAGAGAGAGAGGAAGAGAGGAGAGAGAGAATGAGAGAAAGGGATAGAGAGGGAAAAAAGGGAGAGAGAGAGAGAGAGAGAGAGAGAGAGAGTGTGAGTGATGGAGAGAGGAGGAGGATGAGGAGAGAGGGAGAGAGAGAAAGACAAAGAGAGGGGAGAGGAGAAATAAGAGAAGGGGAGAGAGAGAAAAGAAAAAGAGAGAGAGGAGGGAGAGAGAGAAATGGGGGGAGAGAGGGAGAGAAGAAGAGAGAGAGGAAGAGGGGAAGGAAAGAGAGGGAGAGAAGGGAGATAGGGAGAGGGGGGAGAGAGAGAGGGAGAGAAGGAGAGAGAGAGTGGGAGAGAGAGAAAATGTAAAAAATAAAAACTAATTTTATATATGTTAAAAGTTAAAACTAGTTTTAGCTTATAAACCAGTTTAAACTGATTTTTTCAATTAAAACTGGTTTTATTTTTTTGAACTGGTTTAAACTGGTGCACTATATTGTAAACTGGTTTAAAACCAGTTTCTTATGTGACAAAGTAGTTTAGTTCAGTTTTTAAACCATTTAAAATAGTTTAGTGCAGTTTCAGTTCAGTTTATGAAAAAACTGAACCACGAACACCCCTACTCTCGAAGAAGAAAGAAAAAAAGAAAGAGAGTAGCAAAACAAAGAAAAAGATATTAGCAATGAGTAGAGCCACTATCACTGCCAATACCAAGCCAAAATAAATAAATATTCTTCCATTTTACCTGAATATAATTGTACGTGGAAAACCAACACATTTAAAGCAACAATAATAATAACACAATTAATTGATTTAATTGAAAAAAATAGAAACAACTTTTCGGAGAAAAAAAGAAGAAACTTGTTGATGTAATAGAATGGGAGAGAGAGGGATTGCAAAGAAAGGGATGCAATGTAAAACTCAGTTAAATTGTAATTAATGAATTAATATTTAATAGTTAATAAATTAAATTATAAGTGAAGGAGATTTGAAAATTTAAAATTTGTAATTTGGGAGGATAAAAATATTTAGAAAATAAATTAAAAATACTTATTTTAAAGGTTTTAGCTCAAAATTGGGCTAACGAACTAAAACGAGTGAACCGGGCCCAAGTTGGGCTCAAGTCCATACTATATAAGCCCTATTTCACATTCATTCAGCCACTTACCCTCCTTTCATTTGAAGAAAGTGGCTGAAACAGAGAAGAGAGGGGAGTGGGAAGAAGAGAGTGTGAAACCCTAACTCTATAAACTTCAATTCTCCATAATTTTTTATTCGGAGTTCCGATCACCGCACCGTTTGCGATCACGCGAAGCCCGTCTCCTCCTATTTATTTCTATATAAAAATTTTGGTTAGCATCTCCTTCACCAAACTGCAGTTTTGTTTTTCTCATGACAATTATGTTTTTGGCTTGTGTGTTCATAAAATTTGGTGATTCTTGTATTTAGAGAAAGCTTTAATTTGAGTTCTAGTTAGGTTTCATCACCAATTTCAGTGGGTAAAGAAAAGAGCCACTTTTTCATGTGTTCATGAAGTTTTATGAAGCCATAGTGATTGAATATTGTGTATGTTATGTGAAAATATTGTAAATTGGTATTAGAGGCATTAAGTTGATCATTGGTGGTACTTGAACTTGGTGGAGGTGAACTTGGAGCCTAAACTTAGTGAAATTTAAGAATTGAGGATTTTATCTTGGATTCTTAAAGGTACGGTTTAAGTTTCATTTAAATACCATAAGATGTGATATGAAATCCTAGGCTAGATCCCCCTAGGAATAAGATTGAATTGTGTAATTGGAATGAACTGATATATTAAAATTGATACATTATTGAATTTGATTTTGGTTAGTGATTGTGTATTTATGAATTATGAGTTGAGTTGATGAATTTTGGGTCAGAGGGTGTGAATTTTGGGCCAAAAGCCGTGAAAGGTAAGTTTGGTAAGTTGATGAAATGCATTGAATGTTTATGCATAAAATTGAGGTGTGAAAATGATTATTTAGAGTTGTAATACATAAATTAAGTAGGTTTGAACTTGGTTAATAATAAAAGGAGTGAATTGAGATAGTTGGGAGGTATTATATTGATGTAGAAAACTGATGTGTCTTTGGAACTTCTTGGAAATTGGTAAATTCTATTTTTTCAGTAAAAACTGGTTTTTGGCAATCTTCAGCGGGTCGTAACTTGATCATCGGAGTTAGAAATTCAACAAAATTAGATTTTTATGAAAATTTATTCAATAATCTTTCCAATGGTTTAAAAATGGTTGAAAAATGACTTTGTATAAAAAGATATAAAAGTTCAAAGTTTGGGCTTAAAAACTGAATTTCTACAACATATCAGCCTTTTGAAAATCCGGCAGTCATGTGTACATGGCAGTATCACGCGACACGAGTAAATAGTTCTACTCAGTACTCTCGTGTACGCGAGCATGGTCTGCGTACGCGATAATGCCATTTTTTAAACTCATGCGTATGCAGCAGTGTCACGCGACGCGGGCAAGCTTTTCTGTCCAGTACTCTCGCATACGCAAAGGTGGTCCGCGTACGCGACACTGTCAAATTCTAAATTCATGCGTACGTGGAATGTAACACCCTCACTATTAGAAGTCACGCTTCCGGCTGCGCTACTCTGATAGCAAGAAGTATTACGACTGCTTTACATACTAAATATTAAAATAGGAGCCTATGACTCGACACTGTATCGCTGATTTCTTTGAAAAACCAGAAATAAATACTTTATTTTAAGAAAAATACAAACAGGCATAGATTCATATACAAGACTCCTTACATAACAATTCAATATATTATACATATAAAACATACAATTCCTATCCCTCTTACAAACTTGTAATAACAAAGACGAGGGAAGAAAATAATCTAATTAATACAACAGCATATAAACCAAACGCAGTATAACTCTTCTTAATGCTTCTTCATCCGGTTCCTGAAAAGGTAAAGCTGTAGGGGGGTGAGAACCTAACCACACGGTCTCACCATGGAGTTTCAAAATTATCATAAGAAGATATTTAATAAGAAACTGTTTTCAAGCTCAGTGATTATCATTGCCTTATGAATCTTTTAAAACCAATAGGAAATCGTTCAAAACCCTTTTCAAAGAAACAATGTTTAATCTTTCAGAAATCCGAAATCTTTCCTTTCTTATAAGAAAACCTCAATCAGAAATTAACCATGCAATCAAACAACACAATCATTAATTCAGTATCCTAGTTCATTCTCAAATGTAGCACGCCAGGACAAACACAGGCAAGACAGACAAGGAAAGCACAAGTAGGTAGCAGTTACAGCAAATAGTTCAAGTAGCAGTTAAGAACAGTTTAGCAATTAGGCAAACCAAAACAAGTTCAAACCCAAGCAAAGCATACAAATGCATATGATGCATGCCTGTCCTATGGCTGATGAGGCTCATCTGTCGGTTATCCAGCCAACCCGACAAGTCTGAATTGTCCTTAGACTGTCCCCGGACGTGCATCCCCAAGAGTCTATGCATAGCTTTTTCTCAAATAATCAATATTGCTCAATGGGGGTAACATTCCCGGGAATTTATATAGTGCCCGATCACACTTACGTCGTAGGGTCAACAAAGTATCGAGTTTTCAACCTGGTACACGTGGTGGCAAGCCACGACACTTAATCCAGGGAACCTCGTATCTCAGATATTTCAAATTCATAAGCCATATAAATAATTCATTCATCATTCATCAATATCTAAGCCATTCTCAATATCATCATCATTCATCAATCCATATCCCATTTCTAAATTCATTCAAAAATCATATTTCAAATCAATCATCATCATCCTTCTTTCCGTTAATCAACAATCTCAATTCAAAACATAATTCTTTCTTTTCTAAATAAATCAATCTGAAACAAATAGCGTTTAAGAACTAAATCTTTTAAAACAATTACTTCAAACAAAACTTTCAATTTTATAAAATTTCGGCAGCATCCCCTCTAAAACTCGGATTCTGCCACCCTTTTCGGGTCCCAACCAAACCAAACCAAACACATGTTAATCAGTTAAATCACTTCCAATAACCATTATCACAACGACAGCACTCTACCCAAGGAAATTACAAAATCCAGAATTCAATCAACCAATCCTATAAATCACAATTAAAACCGACTTCAACCAACAGCATCAATCAATAGTTAAGAATTCTCGGTCTTTTCAAACAGTTTCAAACCAAACCATCCCTCAAACGCTTTTCGAGTCATTTCCAAAATAGCAAATCATTCTCAATAAATAACCCGTTTTCAAATATCAAGTCTTTTCCAAATTTATTCTAAAATCAAATTCCAATATCAAATCGAGTTTAATACCAAATCAAATTTTAATATTAAATCTTTTCTAAAATTAAACCGTTTCCAAAATTAACCTAAAAGGCAATAATAAATCTTCTCTAATAATTCAAGGAAAACTACTTTAACAACATCAATCAACTAATCCAAATATCCAATTTTCTCAATCGATCAGTTTATCAACCAAACTAATAATCTCATTCAACCAAAATAACTCAATTCAATTCATAAGACTCACGACATCACAAAAATGTATTTTACGCGTTAATATCGATTTATAACAACCCTGTAATATAAAATAGATTTAAGAAAAACCCCTACCTCAATTAGTTGCAAGTTGCATAATTAAACCTATTAAATCCTTATTCTCATGTTAATCGGCAGCAACCGCAGCCTCAACCTCAGCTCTACGGTATTTGCACCCACAGCAGTAACTTAAATTCACCAACATGCGGTGACTGGATCTTGATCCTATTGCATTAACGTCGCAAGAATCTTAACAATATATAATAGAACAGCGACTGACAAAGTTAAACTGAATCAAGGAATAGCTTACTATACTAAAGAGGTGCGACTAAATCGAGCAGCCGCAATAACAACACTTGCTGCAACAATGGAATAGCTCAAAGCAAGGGGGCAGCAGCGGAATGATGGCTCTGACAGTGGCGTACGACGGAGCAACTCACGATAAACAATCCCTAGCACAAACAATCTCAGCAACAATTCTTATAGTAACTAGGATTTGACCGACAATGAGGAAAAACTAGAACAGGGCTAAAGCTTACCAAGGAGATGGTTGCTCCAACGGCGGCAAAACGGCGACAAAGCACAGCTCCTTGAATGGCAGGAGAAGAGGCTCACAGCGACTAACCCTCAGCGTGGCGCTCTTCCTTTCGATGGCGATGCACACCTGCGGCTCCATGGATGGCGACGGAGCTTCGGCGGCACAACCCCCAACTCGCGACAGTGGCGGTGACGGTTGGACAAAACTCCCCTTCCTCGCGCAGCTCTCTCTCTCGACGTCACTTCCCTCTCGCGCGAACTCTCCTCTCGGTGGAATTGACGGCGATGATGACCCAATAGTGACGGTGACGGCTCGGTGACCCAGTGGCGATGGCGACGAGGCTTGGCGGCGGTGACGCGTGATGGCGGTGCGGACAGCTCCTCCCCCGACGCTCTCTTCCTCTCTCTCGGATCCCACTCTGCTCTCATCCCTTTCCCCCTATTCTTTCTTCTCTGTCTTCATTTATCCCTCTCTCCCTCAACATTTTCTTCCTTTTCTTTCTTTTTTTCTTTTGTTGCTATGTGTTGGATCTGTTTGGAAGGAAGGGAAAACTGAAAGGGGTGAGGCGGCTGAAGGGAAAGGGGAAATTAGGGTTAGAGTCATATTTTTTAGATTTAGAGTTTTGGTAAAAATTAGGTATAGGGATAGTTTGGTAATTTTAATAAAATTGGAGCATAAAGTATTAATATTTAAAAAACTAATTTAATCTCTAAAATTACTTTAAAATACTATTTGTGGTATAAAAATACTAATTGATTCTCAATAAATTACTCCAATTGAAAATACACGGTAATATGATTTATTTTCTTTATCTTTAACATATAGTATTAAATGATATAAATTAAATTATCTAAAACCAAATCATATAAAATTCTTATTATTTTCATAACTACCAATTTTATAATTTAAATATAGAAAATAATTCAATAATTATAAAATTAGGTAAAATTCTAATTAATTATCAAAACCTGATTTAATTTTTGATTTAATTAACTTTAATAAAATAATCTCTAAGAATAAAATTTCTAATGAATAAATGAATTGAAATTAATTCATAATAAGTTTTATTTGAAAATTCTGGATCTTACATGGAAGGTGCAGGCATACGCGACCACCCTGTTTTGCTAAAAATAAATTTTTAAGTTCTCAACCATTCTTCTAGCCTTCCAAGCCTTTGTAAACCTTGTTATGAGTCTAGAGCCGGTATAATAGAGAGTAGAGGAGTTAGTAATGAGACCTAATGAGTCAAGACAGTGAATTGAAGAAGGATGATTATGATAACGAAAAATGATGATGATTCATTTTAAATGAAGTGAAATGAGGTTGAGGGTGAATTTGACAACGAAATTAACTCCGTGAATTCTTTAAAAAGTAAAAAATTCAGAGAAATAAAAAAAAAACTCAATTATCATTACAATTATAATCTTCATCACCAACAATATTTATTCATAACTCATAAGTTCATAATCTATACCCAAACCAAATCAATCAAACACAAAAAATTACTCAAATTATAAAAATATTCATATTCATGCTTCCAATTTGAACACAACCATATACCAAATTAATCAACCAGCCACACCAAACAGTAATTTACATTCGGCCATTACTAATCCAAAAACAAAATTTACACAAAATCCACAAACCATCCATCAACCATCAAAGATCTTCTGCAAACCCACCTCAACCTTCATAAAAAAACATAACCAAATCCTTCAAATATTCAAAAATTAATATTTTAAATATTCAACTATTCATAACCATATATCCTCACAACATAACAATTAACTTCAAATATTCAATTCCAATTTCTTTTAGCCACTACATTACCAAAAAAACAGAAGCGCATATATATATGAAATAAAATCACAAGATAATTGTTTGAAATTCAAATAAAATCAAAGAAAATCACAAAAACCACAAGACACTTAATGAAAGAAACAACAAATGCTTCAAGTAAATGAAAATTACAGAAATCACTGAAGAAAAATAGCTTTGTCTCTACAAAGAAAATGAAGGTGGCGACGGCGAAGAACGCTTCTGTCACTGCCTAGGGTTGGGTGTCAGGCGAAGAACGCTTCTCCTAGGGCTGGGCGTCAGGCACGCGAGTGAGTGCGAAAGAAGGTGCCGGACTGCAGAGAGAGTGTCTGAGTGGAGGAGGGTGGCGGAGAGAGTGTCTGAGTGGAAGAGGGTGGCGGAGCGAATCTAAGAGAAGGAAAGGGACCAGGGCAAGGGCGGTGAGCAGCGGTGAGCGTGAAGGCAGTGAGAGTGGACAAGGACAGTGAGTGGCAATGAGCATGGAGGAGGGACAAAGAGGGAGAAGGAGAATCTGAGTTTTGTGAGGAGAGTGAGTGAGTGACAGGCGGTAGAGAGGAGAGGGTTAAGAGTTAGGGTTTCAGAAATTAGAACTAATATATATATATACTAGGGATATTTTAGTAATTTTGTATATGCGGGTATTATACGGGTCTCCACGGGGCGGGGACCTTGCTCCCCACCTCTGCCCCGTTTATTTCGCGGATCCCCGTCCCCGCCCCCACGGGTGAAAAAATGTCCCTATCTCCGTCACCCGGCGGGTAAATTCCCGCGGATACCCGCCCTGCCGGGGAAAATTGCCATCCCTAGTCCCTCATGCTGGTGTCGATTGACGTTGAGGGCTGTTTTATTTGGAGTTTGGAGAGTTTTGGAACTTTGAAAAAGGTTAAGTAGATTAGAATCCTCTATGATAGTTATCCAATTATGGATTAGTGAGAACTTAAGATGGAACGACTGATGTATAGGAGTTTAAGATTGTTTAGAGAGTTCCTGCTACCTTATATTATATCTATTTGGTATTTTTACCATATTAGAAACCCATGGGTCGGGGGTTCTCATTCCGTATATATTCCTCGTTTCAGATGCAGGTCTTAGTGCTCTGTAGTGAGTTGGAGTTCGTCTGGAAGACGACGAAGTTTAGTTTGAATTCTGTTTTTATTTTGCTTAGATTTCTCCTCCTTTATTTTGGAAAACTTTAATGATGTATATGTATATATTTTCTTTTGAAAGTTGCCTACAGAGGCTTTGATGTATTTTGGAGAGAGATAAGACTGTTATCAACTGTTTTGTTGCTGTAACACAGCCGACCTAAACTTTACAAGTCATGACTAGTGGCTATCATACATACATACATACAATATATATTCTCTCTTTACCCTATTCTTTTCTTAAGTTTTATTTTACCTAGCTTTTTCTGAATGCTTTATATATTTCGATACGTGTGTATTTGCGATCGTGATTTTCTTTAATTCCTTTTCAAGCTTCTTGTTTAATAATTTCTTCTAACTATATATGTATTATAACTCTACCTTGAGTCATACCACCTTATTATCATTAACTTATGACTCGAGCATAAGAATTTGAACGTTAGGATGTTATATTATGGTATCAAAGCAGTTCGTCCTCGTGAGCCTGAGGGATGAACTGCTTATGTTTCATAGCATACTCTGAGTTTGTGCCTGTACTATCTAGGATATCTAATTGATATGTTTAGTATGAAGTTCATGAGTATACTTTTAGAAAATTAAAGTACTTAACTTGGCATATTGAGTCTGATCACCTTGATATCACTTGTTTTGTGTGGATAGGACCTGAATGGTAACTCATGGACAAGGATGGAGAGAAAATGAGGAACCCGCTCTTTTTGGCAATCAGGCTCCTTCAAGTCTTTGTGAGGACATAATTTGTCAAGTACATATTTTTCACTTTGGAAATCAACAATATCACTCTCTTCATTTAGTGACTACTCCAACCGTAAAAAATTAATGTATTTTTATCAACCATCCTTGTCTTCCAAGCTTCACTGCTATCAACCACATTCTCTAATTTCTTAATACCAAATGACCCTAAGGATGTACATGTTCTTCTGATTCCCCAGTCCCATTCTCTTCATGCTTGCTAACAATATAGTCACTTAACATCTGCAACTCTTTCAATTTGCTCATCCGTTTTGAAATCTCTTCTAAATTAGTACCTTTAATATCGAGATGGCACAGATTTACAAGATCTTGCATCTTGCGTGGAAGCTTTTTGAGTCCTTCACACCAGCTCAATTTCAATGTTTGTAAATTATACAAGTTACTCATGGACTCGGGCAACGTCACGATAGGTGTACCAGAGAGATCCAAATAATGCAAATGGATCAAATCACCTATTGAATCAGGCAATATATCAATTATATGTTGATTTGATCATGTTTCTTTGATGAATTGAAACTCAAGTAACTTAGAAGTCACTGCTACTACTTTTGAATCGCGTGCTTCCAAGGCTTGAATTCAAGCTTAATTTATGTATTTTGATGTGTTTATGATGACTGAAATATTTATCTTTGGTTTGAGAAAAATTGGGTACAAATTGGTAATTAAAAACCTCAAAAATGGATTTAAAATATCAAGTATATATTTTGAAAGATCACCAGAAAAGATTTTGGTTCTGAGAAGGAATGTTAGTCGCCAACACAAAAATTATTTTTGAGTACGAGAATATAGTTTGATAAAGATCGAAGTTAAAAATAGTAATTATATAAGTTTTAGGGTATTGTGGGTAAGAAGTAAAAGTTCAGGGATAAAAAAAGGGTATTTTATAAAAATTCAAGGTTGTTTTTGAAAATATTAAAATATGTGAGGTTAATTTAGTATTTTATGAAAACACTGGGTTAAAAGTAAAAATAATTAAAAGCTTGCAGTTGAAATATAAACAAATCTGAAAAACTCTAGCAAAACAAATCTAAGCTAAAGAACCTTAGGATTATCTTATCATAAAACACTTAGAGAAAGATACGAGAGAAGAATCAAGCTAGGGACAATATTGAGATAAGACTTAAAATATGTGAAGAGTATTAATGAAAGAGAAAAGATACAAAGATGATAAAGACAGATTTAGCCTTAAAGATTAAAGTAACTCAAAGACGGTGAGATAGGAATTGTTGGTAGAGGCCGATAAGTGTAGCCGATGTTTGTTGACTTGGCCTTGGACCGAACACAGAATCGGGGACGCTCGTAAATTGTGTACTGCTTTTCTGTTAGCCCTAGAGGTCCTGTAGGTCAAAGTTCACCTACAGTGGATATCATTTGTGTACCTCAGGGTGTTGCTCCTATAGGCCGAAGTTCACCTACAGAGAGTTTTCATTCTTGTAAACCAAAGTTCACTTACAGAGGCGCCATTTCTGTAGGTCAAAGTTCACCTATAGAGGGTTACTATGTTGTATTTTGAAAAAGCCATATCCGGCTAAGAATGCTAGGTTATGTTGGGAGCGGGTAGAAACCGACACATGAGCTTGTGACCTGCACTAGAACTAGACATGCATCATACTTGTTTGCACATATTTCTCTATAACTTTTGTTTGTGATTGTGTGTGTGTGTGCTTTCTGAGTTGGTTGTTTATCTGTATCCTATGAGTGGATTGTCGTTGTTGGCTGATAATATACTAAAATGAACTGAAATGAATACCCCGACCCTACTAAGGACTCTCTAGTTCTTACCCCTCTTTTCACCCTATAGATGGAGACAGGAGAACATTTTCATGATCTACTAGAAGTTTTCACTTACAAGGACCCCGATCTCATCCGCATGTATATACTCTACAACTCGTTAGAGAGAAGGGCCAAAAGAAGGACCATATGGTTGCTATTGTTTTGACAACATCCTATGTAGCCACATCTGAAGACCTAGAGTGTCTTCTCCTCACTTTGGTAACCTTAGAGGGGACTAGGCTTATAGAGAGAATTAGGCTAGCCTGGGTACCAGTTTAGGAGCTTTTTGGGTAGGTCAGGACCTGTGATGTTATATGTATATATATGTATATAAATATTATCTAGCTATCCTAGAAATGTTTCTCATCTGGATCTGTACGAGGTTGATGACATATGACTGTAAAGTTGGTTTCCTGTATATGTTTATGAAATGTTTATGCATAATTCTCTATTAATGTAGGTTGACTCAAACGTTTACAAAAAATAAAAATAATAATAAACAAATACATAGAATTTAACAAAAAATCGATAATATGTTAATTATGATCAGGCTCATATTTATTAAATAATAGATAATAATTAGAAAGACAAGTTGGTAGCACTCGGGTTCCAGTATGATCATGACGTACTAGGAATTAGGTCGTTACACAATGGTAGCACAGGCATGCCTACATAGGGCTGGCAATGGGTAGGGTAGGGTAGGGTAGGGTTGAAAATCTCATTAAAACTCTATCTTACCCTACCCGCGAGTTGAGAATCTCTCAACCCTAACCCTACCTGCACCCTAAAGTTCTAAACCTTACCCTACCCTACCCCCACCCTACCCGCAGAAATACCAATTTTTTTCAAAATAAATATAAAATTCAATCATTCCAAATTTCATACATATTAATAAAATAAAAAATAAAAAAATAAATTCAAATTAAAATTAAAAACAATAAAATCTTAAAGAAATCCAACATAAAATTACAAACATAAATATATTCAATCATTTCAAATTTCATACATATTAATAAAATAAAAAAAAATTAAATTTAAATTAAAATTAAAAATAATAAAATATTAAAAAAATCCAACATAAAACTATAAACATACATATTGTTATATTAATAAAATAAAAAAATTAAGTTTAAATTAAAAATAAAAACAATAAAGTCCTAAACAAATCCAATATAAAATTACAAATAGCATAATTATCAAGTTTTTAATAAAATTAAAATAACATAAACAAAGATAAATATCTTCAAACATTTCTTCTAATTCCAAGTTCTAGCAACATTATTCTTCTGTCAGTTCAGAAAATGCATCATCATCTTCCTTTGCAGTTTGATAATCAGGTTTTTCACCTAAAAATCAAATACAACAATTTTATTATATATAATTTTAACAAAATTATAATTTCTAAACAAATTAAAAAATTAAAAACATAAATAACCTCTTTTATAATATGCTGCCCACAACCAATTTTGATTGCACATAAGAGCTTCTACCGTATCTTCATGAAGACTACCACGATGAGTAGCAATTATATGGGCACTTGTGCTAAAAGAAGACTCAGAAGCAACAGTAGACACATGAATAGCAAATATGTCTCTTGAAATTTTTTGAAGAGTCAGAAACCTAACTCTATTTATCTTCCACCAAGCTAATATATCAAAATCAGGAGTTAGAGGATGAACATCTTCCTCTACATAGTGATCGAATTCCGTCTTCACAAATGAACTTTTTCCTTCTTCTTTTGTCTAATATACAATTGATAACCAACATCATCATCTTCATCTACATTAACCCTAAGCTCTTGTGTAGATTCCATTGACATATTGCTTAAATTAGATGTATTCTTTTGATATTCATGAAGTAACTCATAACATGCCTGTTTGATTCTCTCAACTTTTCTTGTGCATTCATTAGGATCTTCACATACCCTAGAAAGCTTATATTCAAACCCATCAAGCTTATACCTAGGATCTAGAATTGCAGCAATACCCATAATGCCATGAATTTCTTCCCAATACTTATCGAACTTTCTCTTCATCATACATGCCATGCTACTAATAACTGGGTTAGGAGAAATAGCCCATTTTTCCAATCCAACATGTATATCACATACTTTATTAAAGTAAATGTTGGCAGTTGGAACTTGAGTTCCAGAAAATAACTGAGTCACATCATAAAAAAATTTTAATTTACCACAATTTTCTTTTGCAAGTTCCTATTCCTCATTACTTGGCACACTTTTATAATTGGAGTCTTTTTGTTTTAGTCGAGCAAAGACATCTCTGTACAACCATGCAGTTTTTAATATCACATAAGTGGAATTACATCTAGTCTTACAATCAAGACATAATTTTTTTGTAAAGGAAACACCTGACTTACTACACCAACTCACAAAAGTTTCATATCTTTTACTAGTTGAAGTCCAATACACCACACTGTTACAAATTTTTTCCACACTTTCTTTAATTAAATTGAAACCATCCTTCACAATTAGGTTTAAAATATGAGCATAGAAATGCATATGCAATAACTTACCCCCTAGCAACAAATAATTTGAGTCTAGACATTCCAACAACACATCAATCATAGCATCATTTGTAGAACAATTATCCAATATAATAGTTGATAATTTTCTATCTAAGTTCCACTCTAACAAAACTTTTATTAATGCATTAGAGAGAACTTCACTTGAATGAGGAGCAGGAACATAAGTAAAGTTGAAAATTCTTAAAATTATATCAGATAAAAAAATATCACAAGTACATCAAGCATTAGAAAGCATATCTTATACTAGAAGCAAAGTTTAAGGTATTACCCCAATACTCGCATTTGCAAATTCTATGAACTATCAATGTAGTGTGCTGTAACAACCATGTATCCTTTTTCCTGGTTGGAAGTCCACATGTCAGTTGTAATATCTACTCGACTATCATTTGCATCCATCATCTTGTTTATGTTAATCTTCGCCACTTCGTATATTTCAAAGATATCCTTCTTGATTGTGTTTCAGCTTGGCATCTTAAATGTTGGTTGCATTGAAGCAAACACTTCCCTTGTTGCAACATGATCCACATATGACAAAAGATACTCATGCATACAAATGGACTTGGCAATCAATTTTTTTGTGTGAGATGTATCAAATATAAAAGCATATAAACTATTCTTTCCAGGTCTTTGAAGAGATTCAGCAATTGTTGATTGTCTTGAATTTGCTAATTTTATTCTCTTACAATAATGGAGCACATGTTTCTTCAAATTTGTAGTCCCATTCCTTGGATTGGCACCAATAACAGACTTACAATGATTGCACTTTGCCTTCCACCCTTCTCCCTCCCTCTTTATATCTACTAAAGTATTGCCAATAAACACTTTTCAATAAAGATTTGTTGCTATTTTCAACCGAGGCAGACTCATCCAGAACAAAATTAGCAGTTTCTTCAACATGAGTTTCTTCTTGCTGTTCTTGAGCCACTACATCCATGTTGGTATTATCCATTATTGCCTACAAAACAGTAAAATAAATAATGAACATTAAAAATTCAAGCATGCTGAAAAATCATTAAGATTCAGAACAAGCACAAAACCTGCAAAATATTAAAAAAATCAATTTAATATGAATCTATTCAAACGAAAAAAAAAGATCAACGAAGGAGTCGGTTACATTCATCATAGTTAATTTAAAAAATGGGAAAATATCAATCATGGCCTCATGGGCACAGAATTAAAGGAGGAACCAACTAGCCAAAAAAATACCAACAGAAACAGAAAAAGCATGAACCCTAGAACTAGAACTATAATCTTTTCAATACAGAGAAGGAGAAAAATCCCTAATAAATAAATAAATTATAAAAAAAACCCCAAAATATTGCAAGTCAAAGATCACTTTGAGAAAATTTTCAGTCAAGACCAAAAGTGTGATAAAAAGGACAAAATAGTAGAAAAACAAAGTCACAGATTCAAATGCAAAGTAAAGCCCCAGTCCCCAATTTTCATGTCCAACCAACTAAACGAATTAACATGATGAGCACGAAATTTATAAGAACTAAACATTACTATAAGAACAAATAAGCATGCTGAAAAATACCAAGAAGTGCATGGAGCAGCGGCGTAGAGAGGAGAGAAGGGCACAAAGCAGCGGCATTGCGAGAAGAGCACGGAGGAGGAAGAAGGATCCAAGGAGAGTTGGGGCTTGTGGTGAGGCTTATGGCTTTGGGAAGAAATGGCGCTCCCACTTAGTCTTAGTGTTTCTGATTTCTGAATGATGAATAATATATGATTTTTAGTTTTGTTTAATTTTTATTTTATGTTAACTTCGTAAATATACAAATACTATATATTACCAAAGTAACTAGCTAGCTTAGTGGTTGCTTACTTGATACACATGAAGGAGGTTGAGGGTTCAACTCTTACCTTCTTCACTATGTATATAATTTTTATAAAACATATTATATATATGGGGTGCGGGTAGGGTAGGCTAGGGTACACCCTAAACCCGTACCCTACCCTACCCGCAGCAGGTCGGGTAGCCTACCCTACCCGCAGCAGGTCGAGTAGCCTACCCTACCCGAACGGGTTGGACCGGATTAGGTACCCGCGGTAGGGTATGTATTGCCAGCCCTATGCCTTCATGGAAGCCCAATAAGCTGCCACAACCTGTATGAACAAGTCCTTCTGCCCAAGTCCGCACTCACCATCACAAGTAACCTTTGAACCTCTTACACATTCCCATCTTCATCATCTGATGGCCAATCGACTTTGTTGCACAGGCATTATCCTACCATGATATCCGACAAGTGCCTTCTTGTTTCTTGCCAGAATCCTTATTACATAACCTCTCACTTCCTCCAACATGGTAATGATTGGCTTTTATCGCATCTTTTTAATTTTACCACTGAAGGTCTCGCAGTTGTTATTTGAATAGAAGTCCACTTTAAGGTACTCATTGAAGTAAGACCTTGACCATGGCTGAGATAGAATTTTGTTGAGATACTCCCATACATGCTGGTTTAGTCTCTTGACCCTCCCCATTGCACCTTCAAATTTCTGTGGTGTAGTAGCCTTTACATATGTCCACATTCCTCAAAATTCTGCTTTTTAAGTTCAGGTATGGTAGTCAAGGATAATGGATTTGGGTTAGCATCTGATTGGACCTTATTTGTAACATGGGCCTCCTCTGCACTTTAGGCCTCAATTTGTGCCCCTCTCAGTTGAAGAACTCTTCTAGGACCTTTTGTCTTCTTTAGAGTTGGAGTTCTTCTAGCACAAGTTTTCACCCTCACCCTTGATGGAGTAACATCAACTTTATTAGCTACTCTTACACCACCTTTGTCATTTACATCTATAACATCTACTTGGCTAATGGAGTGCTTTGTGTATAATTCAATCCTATGCCTATTCTCTATAGTAGCTTCATACATGTTAACAATATCCATGTCAAATCTTAGAAGCCTAAAACCACCATCCATTTTCATTCCAAGCTGTCGCTAATAGAAATCAGAGATAACAATAGGTCACTGATGCCATTCAGGGTATGCACGTTAACTCTCTTTACCTTAGTAGTTTCACCTTGTAAATAACACAACTTGCCATCTGATCCCCTTTCAAGTCTACCTCTATAGTGTATCACTAACGTAATATGCATGGTGGTGGCCATTTCTGTGAATAACAAAAAAACATAATCATATTTTCTAATATTACCCAGCACCCAAATGTTCTCAAAATTAAGATTACATAAATAAACTATCAAAAAATGAATACACCATCAAAAAATATAATCAACTTATAACATTATCATACACCCAAATATTTTCAAAACTAAGAATACATGAATAAACTATCAAAAAACATAATCGACTTATAATATTACCTAATTCCCAAATATTCTCAAAATTAAGAGTACATGAATAAACCATTAAAAAGTGAATAAAACATAAAAAAAACATAATCAACTTATAACAAGACCTAACACCTAAATGTTCTCAAAATGAAGAGTACATAAATAAACCATTAAAATAAATGAATAAACTATCAAAAACATACTTAGCTTATAACATTACCTAACATCCAAATATTTTTAAAATTAAGAATACATGAATAAACAATCAAAAGTGAATAAATCATCAAAAAACATAATTAGCTTATAACATTACCCAACACCCAAATATTTTTAAAATTAAGAATACATGAATAAACCATTAAAAAATGAATAAACCATAAAAAATACNNNACAGTGACAAGCTCTATGCAATCAGTAAAAGGTCGTAACTTCAGATAACAATTTTATAGTGTACGATTTTAGTGAAAGAAAAAATTGATAACTAAAATGAGAAATTATGCACCAGAACTATAGAAAGATGGCTTACCTCTCACTGTGGGAGTGATAACTGTCTTCCAATCATCGCGACACACCTAACGTGACGGAAGGATAACCACCGGACCATAATTATGGGTTTTGGAATGGCCACCTTCAATCTTCTGATCAGTTTTATTGGATCCCAATAGGTGGTTCATGTCTCTCTCTATTAGGGCATGCAGATATATGGTGAGAAAGAAGATGGAATGACGCGAAGTGAACTCTAAATTCTTTCTCTCCCTTTCTTATATCTACCTAAAACGTTTTGAAAAAATTAAAAAGTAAAAAATAAAAAGTCAGGTAACACCACACCACATCCGGCAGTTAGTAGCGGTTATGGAGTCGAAAAGCAGCGGTTTTTAACCGCTGCAGAATGGGTAGCAGCGGTTGTCAACCCATTGGAAGATAGCGTGTGGCTAAACCTTTAGCAGTGGTTAATGATAACTGTTGGAATAACTACTGCTAGATGATATTTTGCCACGATATATTTCTGCGGCAGTTCTAACCGCTACTAAAACGTAAGCAACCCTACTTATAGATGACAGTGGTTGTTAACTGCTGCAAAATACCATCTGTCAAAAAGCTGTGTTTCTAATATAGCAACGGATTTGTAACTGTTGCCAAATGTCATATTATAGTTTTTTTTACATCTGAATTTTTAATAATATAATCAATTCTTTAATTCCTTATATGTTCTTCCACTATGTAAGTTGCTTTAATTTATTAAAACAACTAACAACCAATCAAACTAAAATACACAAAATAGAACAAAAATATATACGCAAAAGCAATCATTATAATAGTAATTTGTCTTCAGTGCATCAATGTTTGTAAACTAGAAATAAATAACTCAAAAGTTATTAGGACAGTGAACAATTAAAAAGTGTTCAGATTCAGGTGTATCTATTTCTATTGACTTGATTCCATGATTTATCATTCAGATCATTAGTACGAGAATATAATCTTGCATGGGATAAGGTCGGTGCACTTCCTAAAGAATCCAGATCTGCAGCTACATTAAGTGGCAAATTATCTCCTTGTTGCTGGATTAAGTATTTTAACAAATTTCCCATTGTCTGTCTCTTTGCCTTCTTCTTTGCTGCCTCTGCCTTAAGTTTTGTAATCTCCTTCTAATACTCTTCAATCTACACACCGAAGTCTGACTATTGTAGAATATTACAAAAATACTAAGTGGGACATGGTCCAAAACCTAGTCCACGTACTCGTCCTGGATGCTCCTTTCCAAGTACTTGTGCAAGAAAATCATCTGTGAAAGCTCCTTGTTGGATGCATCTTGGCCCTCAATATGTGTAATTGCTTCTTGTAGAAATTTGAGATTCGGATCTACACTAATTTTACATCCATTGTTATAAATTCAAAAAGAAAGGTGAAAAATTAAAGAACATGACTTACCCCACCAACACGCGCATTTTCATTTATATACGAGCCATCCTTTTTTTTATGAGTCATGGTCCATGTCTCTCCTCTACCAATAGGCCTTGCCTGGCGTTGCTCCTATAACATTCATGTAGTCACAATCATATAACAAACAATACTATATTACCAAAAATAAGGCAAAAATCTGAAACTGAATTTAAATTGATTACTTCTTCATTTCTTTTTTTGGCCATTGTTTTAGAACCTCCAATATGTGTATAACGTTGCTTTGAACGATTTATAGCATTTTTTCTATACTTCTCCTATAAACAAAACAACAAACATTAATATAAATGGGATAAATTAATACAATGTTAACTATCTATGAAGTAGCCATGTGCGATTTCAGGAAACAGAAGAAAGCATAAGGTAAATATATTTTGGGTAGAAGTTTTCCACTATCACAATAAATTCAGCATATTTAGCAGTAATTCAGAGGGTTTAAAATTGAATAGAATGAAATACCAACTCAATAATATTTGTTACCTTTGTGTCGTCCTTCAACCGATATTCAAGAAAATATTTCCAGTGATTTGTATCTATTCCTGATGGTTTATGGTTGGCATTTTTCTCAAAATCTTTCTACTATCATAAAACTTATGAAACAAAAGATTTCTTGTGTTCTTCCAGTTTCTTCCTATCTTTTGTATGATTTCCCGCTTTATTCTTCCTCCTCGATTGTCCTCAGAGTGAAAGACTTGCTATAAATATCTCACATCATAAGATAACATAAGATGCATGATAAAGATCTTCTATCATATCGTGTGACCCAAATCACAAAATCATCAACCAATCACTTTGGCTCAAAATTTTTTTATTTTCTTTTCACATTTAAGCAAATGTTAATTCAATCTTTTACTTGCATTGTGCATGGAGATTGGGGACAACTACGAATAATTCCACAAAATAAAAACAAAAAATAAGTCATAACTCATAAGCAATTAAGCATGTGACTAAATGATGGGGTGAAAAAGGAATCTATCATCAACTAATAAAAGGCAATAATGTATACTTCTATAAAGAGACGTGTACAAATTGTGTGTACAATTTAGACGGAATGCTATCTCAGAATTTCTGTATTTAGTGATTTGATAATGTGGTGAATTAGTTTGAATCCTTTATTTTAGTTTTGAGTTGAGTAATTTAAGGTCATGATATTTTCTATTTATATTTGAATTAATATTAGTTAATCTTTTTTACATTAAAAATGTTATTAGCACTTTAGTAGTTTCCTTTTGAGTTTAAATTAAAGAAAATAAATACACAGGAGACAGACATTACTCTTATAATTGTTCTCTTGACAACAACAATACTTACATACTACAAATAAAGTAATAATATAAATTATTTGTATACTTGCTTCTGTGTATAGTACAAAAGATGTTTTCTCTTGGGCCCTGACTACCAACTAAAAAACCTAAACAGTTGAGATTTACTTTTCTTAATTTCTAAGTTTTTTTCTTCATTAAAAATAATTTCAAAGTGAAGACGGGTCTAATATTCCATCAGGTAGAAAGAAAATGAGAATTCAATTTTTAATTTGAACTACGGTTCTGGAAAGTATGTAGAATAAGAGGTGGATTCTAAAGAATAAATATATACCCATATTGGATAATTGTTAATATAAAATTTTATTAATTGTTAATATAATTAATGTTGTAAATATTTTAATTTATAAAATTTGGAACTGTTAATTACCTTCATCAAGTTTTATAATTAGATTATATAGAGACATTTTAAATTCAGTAGGGTAACGGATTCCACTTGTACAAATGTGTACCATATTTATTTTCTTTTGACATTTTGATTTAACAAAAAGTCATAAATAATAGCTAGTCACTCTCTACTTATTTACGATAGAAGCAACTTTGAAAATCTCATGAGGTTTATAAGTTTTGTTATTATTATTATTATCATTATTAGTTACATTGTTATATACGAAGGACTGGATGATTTGGAACTAAGCTATATAATAACGTAATGCAATTTACACTAAACAAAAGAGTCCGTATATATATATATATATATATTTCTCTAAGAATTTGTATGGTCGATATCATGTGTGTGCGTCTTAATTTTCCCCTTGTACTATTGATTTAAGAGAAACAAAAAAAATATTTTACAGTTGAAATACGGTTGAACAACCTAAAAAAAATTCAAGCAGTGGTAAAGCCTTACATTATAAAAAAAATTTAAAAATTAACTTAACCTGATCAATCACTTGCTCCTTAATAGCCTTGTTCATTATCTTCTAACTAGTTTCACAAATTGGTAACTGTTGAAAATCAGCCTCTAAACTCCCGAAGAACCCGCTTAATAGTCCCGCTGTCTGACCAACTGGTTGCAACTCTCTGTTATGTTCAAGTACGATCTTCCTTCCAGGAGGAAGTGCTAATGCCTCTTTAACAGTCAGATCCATACAAGAAGTCACGCCGTTTTCTAATGGAGAAAAAAAGCTTAAAAACATTAAAGTTACCCAGAGAATTAGAATTCAAGGAAAAGATTAATTATAGTTTCTAAGATACAAGCAAAAAATAATACCGATGACATCAACTTCCCAAAAATCGATGTCCTTTTTTTTTTGTTGTTGTTGGCATTGCCTTGATGTTCAGCTTCATGCGCGGCAAAAAAGTCATCAACATGGTCATCGAACGACTCAACCTTATTCGCCTCCGGGTCATAGTCTTCATCGTCTAAATAGGCATCTGCAACTTTATCGCATAACCGATGCTTTGTACGTGTTGCAGGAGCTCGAGTGTCACCCATGTCATTTGACGGAGCTAGCCATTTTTCATTGCACGGTGGTCGAAACGGTCAGCATTAACACGAGATTGTCGAACACCATTGTCGAAATGCGGAAGTGGAAGTGCCCTGACACGTCGTTGTGCACTTGAACTATTAGCTCCCGTATCCGTCGTTCCATCCTTGTGTTAAAAACAAAGTAGTTAGTACATCAACCAATTTTTTTCAGTATTCGCACAAATGATATTGACTAAAAGTCTATCCTAAAAGGCAAATCAGTATTTCAAATAATTGTTGCATTACTTAACTCACCAAAGTAGCTTGGGTTTGACTATAAGGGGCAGCAACAATTCCGGCTACACTACTAACGGTGTACCGAGATTTCCTAGATATTTGATTAATCCTTGAAACAACGTAAGGTCATTAGACAATTAGCAAGATAATGACAATGTAAAAATCAGTAGTACACAAACCTCAAACCTTCACCAACAAAATTCTATAAAAAAATAATTTTTAAAAAATTACAGAGTATAAGTTAAGTTTTTTTTTAAACAAGGAACGTATGCTTGGGTACCATTATTTGATTGAAGATCTTTTTCTATAATATTTAGCATTTATCTTAAGATTTTTTCAAGTAACAAAATACACATAATTGAAAATCTAGTTTTCTAATATCCTAAATTAAAATCCGATTTTCAATCTGGTTTTTTGAAATCCAAATTTAAAATCCAGTTTTTTTTTAAATACAATTTTAAAAAAGATTTTTTAACCTTTAAAAACCAGATTTTTTTATCCAAAAATCTAATTTTTAAACCAGTTTTTAGAAATTGAATTTCCAAACTAGATTTTTTAACCAAATATCCAGTTTTAAAACCATTTTTTAGAAATTCACTTTAGAAATATTTTTCTAGTATATTTTTTCTATCTAATAAGAAAGGATATGATAAATACTAAGTAATGGACAACATTTTTAATCTTTATTTTGAATTTAGTTGTTACCAATTAATGTTCATGCTAGAAACATGAGTTAGTGTGTTCAATAAAGGATAAAATCAAGAATTTAAAATCTCGAAATCAATTATATTTCATTCAATTTGTCCTAATAAGCATAATGTATCATGTCACTTTCTACTTGGCCAAATGGAAAAAACAATGTACTCACACTTGAAATAGTCAAAACTCATAAGAGTGATAATTTTCAGTTCTTTATCATTAGCGAGCAACCAAACTGACTTGAAATGCACTGTTATCAAAATGCATAAATATCACAACCAAGAAACAAACCAAGAATCAAGAATAAAATTAGACAAAAGATCAACAATAAAATACAATCTAGATCCAAGAATCACAACCAAAATCATAATAGTAAAAAACAGTTAAAAAATGCAACAAAACAGATAAAAAAACATAATGCAATAATAGAAAACAGTCCAACCATCAACCTTACCCAGGATCAGAAAAATCAGAACCAAGAACAAAAATAAAAGAATAATCAGTCCAACCATAAACCATAACCACAATAAGATTTTCTCATGTCCAAGAACCACTTCCCATTAAACTCCAGTAAAAATTGTGGATACAGATTTTTATTGGAACAAATTTCTCTAAAAAAATAAAGGAAAACTCAAAATAGGAAAAATTTTAAGAAGATGAGAAACATTGGCAAACGACGAACCAAAAGTCCAGAATAGACAGAAGCAAATGGTGACCCACTGACCCAGAAGCAAAAAGAAGATCCAGTTGCCTGCACTTGTGACACTAAGTCGGCGACGGCAAAACCAAGGGTCAACAATTTAGAAAATCTACACCCGATTTCCCAACAAGTCAACTGATACAGGGTCAATAGTGTTTCTATAAAGGTCCGAAACAATCATTATTAAAAAGAATAAAAATTCACAATGGCAACAACCCCAGCTAAACAAGATTTATTAACCCCATTCACAGCAAACTTCAAAAGTTACACAAAAACTCAAACCTTCACCAACAAAATTCAGTTGGAAAAATAATTATTCCAAAAATTCATAGGATAAGTTAATTTATTTTTTTTAAATGCAACGTATGCTTGCGTACCATTATTTGATTAAAGATTTGTTTTCAAAGATATTTATTTATCCTAAGATTTTTTAAATTAACGAAATACACATAGTTGAAAATATAGTTTTTTTAATATCCTAAATTAAAATCCGATTTTCAATCTGGTTTTTTGAAATCCAAATTTAAAATTCAATTTTTTTATAAAATGTAATTTTAAAATCAGATTTTTTTAACCCTTGAAAACTATATTTTTTTCTAAAAATCCCATTTAAAACCATTTTTAGAAATTGAATTTCTAAATCAGATTTTTTTAACCAAATATCCAGTTTTAAAATCAATTTTAGAAATTCACTTTAGAAACTTTTTTCTGGTACATTCTTTCTATCTAATAAGAAAGGATATGATAATACTAAGTAATGGACAACATTTTTAATCTTCATTTTAAATTTGGTTGTGACCAATTCATGTTCATGCTAGAAACATGAGTTAGTGTGTTCAATAAAGGTTAAAATCAAGAATTTAAAATCTCGAAATCAATTACATTTCATTCCATTTGTCCTAATAAGCATAATGTATCATGTCACTTTCTACTTAGCCAAATGGAAAAAATAATGTACTAACACTTGAAATAGTCAAAACTCATAAGAGTGATAATTTTTAGTTCTTTGTCATTAGCGAGCAACCAAATTGACTTGAAATGCACTGTTATCAAAATGCATATTGAACACTTGAAATGCAGTTTTTTGTTCACTATTCACATTCATTCAGGTAACACATTGTTAGTGTTTAACGCTAATTTATTTCTGCATATTGAATACTACTCTGTATTCTTAATTTGTGCAAATTAAAAATCACATTAAGAAAATTTTTTCAACTGATTTTTTTAATTCTGATGACCATTTTGATTTTAGTCTGATATATTTATTTTATTCTTTACTTCATTCAAATTTCTTACTATTTTAAACAAAATTTTGGAACAATACCAAAATTAAAAAATAAAATTTCCCTCCGTTAAATTTTAATCCAAATATTTATACAAAAATATTATTATTTTTTAATTATTTTTTGATTAACTATTTTGTTTCAATTTTATATGTATTTCAAACTTATCGTTTGATATCTTTCAACTACATAAACAAGGTGAGTAATGATTTATTGGTAAATTTTTAACACCTTTTCATGTCATCAATCCTTTTATTTTATCATTATAGTATATTTTCAATTTTTGTTATTTCTTTCCTCACAAATATTTAATATTACTTATTATTTATTATTATCTAATAGTCAATTTTTTTTAAAAATTTTCATATTATATGTTTTTAACAATTGAAAGTTTTGGCAAATAAAAAACTTGAAAAAATACATTAAGATCAGATAATTCTAGATTGTGTTTACTTATGTCCAACATTTTAAATAGAATATACTTAGTTCTAAGTTACTAAAATCATTACTGAATAAATTAAAATTAGTTGTTTTGCAAAATTGCCAATGTTACATATGAACATATCTTTTTTACTAAAAATAAAAAATTAATGATCGGACTATTATATTACAAAATACACTTCTTTTTAAAGTTATGTACTAATATTATTATTCTCAGAATTATTTTACATCTACAAATGTATATAGCACTAATTTTATTATAAATTTTATCTTTTAAAAGTACAAACTAATTTTACATTAAATTTTATATTCTATTAACTATAATTTAAAAAAGATGAATATCAACGCATCTAGAAAAAACTATTGATTTCGATCAATAGACCACTAAAGCTCCGAACCTGAGTTCCTCTATTTAGTATTAATTAGTATTCATTCCACAGAGTATATGAAATAATATATTACATCAGTATCTATTAATCCAATTTCTATCCTCACTAATAGGTAACACAACTTATTAGTTATTTATATCTAATAGTCAATTATGTCTTTATTTTCATTTTACATGTTTGAAATAAAAAAACTTATTTAACTAATTGGAAACATTAACATAAATAATTAGGGTGAGATCATCTTGAGTTGAGTTCAATTATGTCTAAATTAATGAAATATTGTATAATTATAGTTTACTTACTAAAATCAATATTAAATTAATTAATACCAGGTTTTTTGAAAATTGCCGTGTTAGAAATTTGGTCTCTTAATTTAACATAATAAAAAATTAACTATCGGATAAT
>NC_029789.2:114562391-114570344 GCF_000816755.2 Arachis ipaensis
ATAATTTTATTAAATAATTATCTATTTTTTATATAACAAAAGTATTTTTGTTATTTTCGTAATTATGTTATAACTACAATTATGTAAAGTACTAAACTTGATAATAATTTTACTAATTTTACAGTTGCACACTACTTTACTAAACATTTTACTTTTTAGTAAGTGTTTTGTTTATAATTTATTTATGATTAATAATTTTTACACCTCAATACAAATATTTTTTTAATCTAAAACTAATTTTTACATGCATACGAATGTTTCGTTCACTATATTGATCCATTTAACCTTGTCTTTTTTTGGTTTATCTTAAGGAGTGACTTTTGAATTCTTAGAAATCACATTCAAGGTATGCATCGAAAGATTAAAGTTGTGCTATGTTTGAATTTGTGTTTATTGAGTTCTTGTATTGTATTTGTTAATGACTATCTGAATTAAACCTAATGAATAATATATTGATTATTGAAAACGAAAAATATCTTCACAAACCAATATGTATGATAATATTAACTTAGCTAACACATAAGACAAATATTTATTCCCTTCTAATGAGTATAAAATAACAGTGGATTATAATCATAATATAAACAAGTCCTTATCCATTATTGCTTAAAATACTCAAAGTATAAATAAATGTCACAAAAAAACGTGGTAAATAACACAACATATATTTTAACTCCTAGTAAAACACAATAAATTATACCACTCGAATAAAATATTCTAAGCTATTTAGCTTTATTTTAGTGTTTAACAAGTTGTAAAATCATATTTTTATCTTAATATATATACACATTAAATTTATAGGAGAAACAAAATAATATAAAACAGTAAATGATGATGAATAATAAATCCAAACAGATGTAAAATATAAAAAAATCTTTGAAGACATCAGTGTTAACATTTTTTAATATGTTTCATTCTTCTCATTTGTATGTAAATTGTAATTAGTTTGAAATTTCTTCATCGTATAATAGATATGGATAAAACCTGGATTCTAAAGCCACGAAATAGTGTAGAATATAGGCGAGAACTTAACAAGTTCCTAGACTTTGTATTTGCGAATGCATCGTCCGATGGCATGATAAAGTGTCTATATCCTCAATGTGGGTTTCAATATATGCAAACAAGAGAGGATGCATACGACCATCGGTTGATAAGGCCCTTTCCCCCTGGATATACTATGTGGTTGCATCATGGTGAAAAACCAGATGAAGATAGCTCAAGTTCCACACTAGTGGTTGAAAAACCTACATCTGAAGTGAATCCATATGTACAAATGGTGCACAAGGCATTTAACTTCACAATGCCTCATGGAAGCGAGGAGACCACAATGGGTGAACATGTAGAAGACGATGATCTGGAGTTGCCATACTTGTACGATGGTCCAAGTCACGAGGCCCAGGATTTTATCGACCTTCTTGCGGATGGAGAGGAGGAGTTATATCTGAGTTGCTCAAAATACTCAAAGTTGTCTTTCTTGGTGAAGCTTTATCATATTAAATGTCTGTGCAGTGTGAGTGACAAGGCTATGTCAATGATTCTGGACTTACTGCAGGATGCATTTGAGGAAGCAAAACTCCTGTCCACATTATATGAAGCCAAAAAGACTATCAGAAAGTTAGGGATTGAATACAAAAAAGAGTTGCATGACCGAATGATTGCATGCTATATCAGGGTGATGATGAGGACTTGACCAATTGCAAGCGATGTGGGACTTCACGATGGAAGCAAAAGATGCAAAAGGGTTCCTTTGTTAAACTCAAAATACCTGTCAGAAAAAATGGAAAGCCTCTACCAGCAAAGACTCTCTGTTACTTTCCTCTAATACCACGACTGCAACGGTTATTCATGTGTAGCAAACATCATCTGACATGTTATGGCATAAAGAGGCTGGTAATAACGATGAGTTCTTGAGGCATCCGAGGGACGCTAAAGCATGGAAAAGTTTTGATGTAAGTATCCATATTTTTCTAACGATCCGCGCAGTGTTCGTTTAAGCTTAGCTAGTGACGGATTTAATCCATTTGGAAATATGAGTACAAAGTATTCTATTTGGCCTATGATTCTTATTCCGTACAATCTTCCTCCACAGCTTTGCATGAAACAGACTTTTTTTATTCTATCTATGATTATTCCTGGTCCCAAAATGCCTGGTAATGACATAGATGTTTATTTGGAGCCCTTGGTTGATGAGTTGAAGCAACTGTGGGATGGCATTGAAACTTATGATGCTAACAAGGGAAACACTTTCAATATGCACGTGGCATTAATGTGGACTATCAGCGACTTCTCGGGGTTGGAAAATTTATCTGGGTGGAATACGCACAGTGAATTAGCATGTCCTATGTGTAACGTAGACGCTAAGGTTCAGTGACTGACATTCAGTCAAAAATGGTGTTACATGGGCCATCGCTGCTTTTTGAATCAGGGCCATAAGTATAGACTAGACCGGAATAGATTTGACGGACAAGTCAAAAGCAGAGATCCACCGAAGAAATTATTTGGAACAGATGTCTTGAGGCAACAGTCTAACGTATTGGTTTCATTTGTGAAACAGTCAACTGTGACAACAAAAAAAAGACGAAATGGTCAAGATGCAGATCAAGATGACTCGCCCTAGAAAAAGAGGAGTGTGTTCTTTGACCTTCCGTATTGGGAGGATCAAATGTTACGTCATAACCTTGATGTGATGCATATAGAGAAAAATGTTTGTGACAATGTGGTCTTCACTATCCTAAACGATAGCGCCAAATCAAAGGACAATCTTAAAGCTCGCAAAGATTTACAAAACATGGACATAAGGCCTGAATTGTGGCCGGGAGAAGGTGGTAAATATCCTTCACTAATATTCACAATGTCAAATCCACAGAAGGATATATTCTTGAAGACTCTATAGAATGTGGTCTTTCCCGATGGTTACTCTAATAAAACAGCTTGTTGTGTTGACTTGCGACAACACAAGTTGTCTGGGTTGAAAAGTCACGACTGCCATATTATAATAGAACAATTACTTTTGATTTTGGTGAAGAATGCATTACCGATTCCGGTGTCGACTGTGATTGAAAATTTGTCATCATTTTTTCGAGAACTCTGTGGGAAAGCTGTTAACCTTATGCAGCTTGGTGACCTTCAGAATCATGTTGTACAAATTTTGTGTCAGATGGAAATGATTTTCACCCCATCCTTCTTCACTGTCATGGTTCACCTTACAATGCATCTCGTTGAGGAAATAAAACTTGGTGGCCCGGTATATTATCGGTGGATGTATCCAATAAAAAGGTTAGCTCGCTAATAAACTCCTTTAATACATTCAATTTATTTACTTACGTATATACTAAGCGTTATGTCCTATTTTTATAAAAGGTATCTAGGTCGATTGAAGCAATACGTGCGTAATAAGGCATAAGCAGAAGGCTTAATTATGGAGGGCTATTTATCTGAGAAAATTTTGACTTTCTGCTCTAGATATTTGGATAATATTGAGACTAGAATCAACCGACCATGGCGAGTTGATGATCAACTTGTTGATGCCACACAATATTTAGGGGAAACTATGTTCCCAGAAATTGGAAAGGCTTCAGGAGCTGTTTCACATTTTGGACTTACTCCAATGGAAAAACATCAGGCACATCGTCATGTGCTAGCCAATTGCAAGGCCGTCGTTCTGTTTGTTGAGTAAGTATGCACATGTATTTTCTAAACACGAGCATAACTCTTTTCACCCATTGAGTAGTAGGACTAATTTTCTTTTGTGTCATAAAGTAAGTTTAGGGCAAAAATAAAACAAAGATTACAGACTCAAAGAAGGTTGCAATCTAAGATAGACAGTGTTGTGCATGCAAAATTTTCCAGCTGGTTCAAGCATGAGGTTCCTATAGATTTAACTTGACCAATGTCTTTTTTTTTTTAACAATTTGAACTTTATGAACCTCTATTTTTATATAAATGATGGATGTTATGGTGCCAGCTTCTAATGGATAGTACGCTTCATTCGAAAGAAATGAAGTTGCTAGCATGCGGTCTCATGCTTTAGGCAAGACGTTTTGGGGCATACAACGTCAATGAGTACAAGTTTAGAACTATCACAATGGAAGACGGGCTAAAAACCTAAAATAGTGGAGTTTATGTCTCATCTAATACAAGAAGTTATGCAAGCATGCATGACAATAGAGTGATTTTTGGTAGTGTTCCATATTATAGAAAAATTGTGGACATAATCGAATTGAATTACAGCTGTCATTTCACAATTATTTTGTTCAAATGTATTTGGGCTGATACAACCACGAGAAGAGGCATTAAACAAGACCATCTAGGCCTTAGAAACATTAATTTTACTCGTCTGATACACATCGGTGATCGAGAAGACGATGAACCGTACATATTAGCATCAGAAGCTCATCTCGTATACTATGAGCATGATAAAGTAGATAAAGACTGGAGTGTAGTGGTTCATGTAAAACCACAAGAAATGTATGACATGGGAGGAGAGAATGAAGAAGTTGAAGTTGCTTTTTCTCCACAGTCAGGGTTGAACATGTTAGCGGCAGGTGACATCGGTGATTTACAGTTGACAAGAGATGATGATGCAGAAGATCCAACAGATAATATTTTTGAGAATTTTGATGATGTGGCATAGTGAAAATATGGAAAACATGAACGTTATTTATAGAGGATCTATGTGTGATTAATAAGTTTAGTAGATCATTATGATGTACATAGTTTGCTGGTTACATTACTATCTGTATTTTCGTATTTCAATTAAGTCTTTACTGAATAGTTGATTTTCATGAATAAAAATAGTTTTTTCGTTTCTTCCAACATTTGTTGCTAGCAAAAGTTAGTTTACAATTAAGTATTGATGTCAATTTTATTGTTGTTCTTAATTTCCAGTGAAAAAATCATGATATTGAGTAAATCATTATCAATTTCAATATTGTTATGACTGACCAATATAGTAAACATAAACTGGCGGTGTAACAGGAGAAATGAAAATGGAGGACTTCTCATCATGCTGTGCAAGCACAACATTTGCTAACGAAATATCTATAGCCTCTCCATTTTCATCATTAGAACATGCAATTACTGTTGCTAGAGACATATGGTTCTGTAAATTGAATGCTAGGTGTTGGTTGGAGGCTATATCAGGACGATTTTGTTCTAACGAATTCTTGGAAACGACGAACGAAGTTACTATACAGGCTTGTTCGTTAGGCATAATCTTAAACTTGTGTTAAACTATATTTGAAAAACATAAATTTTAAGTTGATATATGTTAACAAATTTGCTGCAATAATAGTTGTTAATTTAATATTCAAATTTGTAGGAACTTGATGAATGGGGATCAATATACGAGGAGAAATTTGGGTATGTTTTTGTGACATGTACATCTGGTAGGATCTTTGAAGACATACTTGCTGAATTAAAGGTTAAAAATAACTATCTAGCATAGAAAGTGCATCATAGAAAAATGTTCATGCTTTACAAAAAAGACCACGAACTCTACATTTTATTGTGGTGCAGACGTGCTATAGAAACAGGCATGTTGTTGAGTTGGATATTGCTTCAAAAGAGGAAATGAAGTATATAGAACTGCACATTATAGAGCTTCTTTCCAAGAAATCTGTCTGAACTACCGACAAAGGAGATGATAGTTGTTTATTTTTTTGTTTAGTTTTAAGGTTCCCTAACCATATTAACACACTTTTTTTTTCTAATTACTAGCTAATGACCTGGGAATTATCACTTTCTTTTGAGTAGACTTAGATTCTTGTATGCATGTTGATATTTTCAGTGTCAGTTGAATATTCAGGCGAAATAGTTAATGACACTCTAGATGAGGCAGAGACTGATTCCAAAGACAATTTAGATGATATCTCCTCCGGTGGAATGGACATCTCCAGGCAGTTTGAGCTCAATAAGGTTCCAGAAGAAGAAAATGAAACCTTATACACCCAATAAAGAGAACATGATGTACATTCTGCAAAAAGGAGCTTCAATCTGAACAAAAAGACATGGTTTGGAGATGACTTATAAGATCTATTATCACGTGAAAGCTGTAGATTTGTGACGGAGTATTTCTAGCCAGGTCAACACGATGTTGAAGAGAAAATTTGACTAGTTACTTGGTTGCATAATTGTCAGAACCGAACCGGTGATCGAACCGGTTAGGTTACTAGGTCATTGGGTCACTGGTTCAACCGTTGGGTCACTGGTTGAACTAGTTGACTCGGTACTATGTAAATAAAAAATAAAAATAGTAAAAAAATTAAAATTAAAATTTAAAAAATATATTTTTACTAATATTTTAAGAATATTAAGCTATTCTAAAATAATATGGACTAGAAACAATAAGTATTTTGTTATTTTTACTTTATAATAAATACTTTTATTTTGTTTCTATATTAAAATAATTATTATTTTTAAATTTTATTAATTTATTAATTAGTTTATATCTATTATATTATTATATACTACAAGTATTTATTAAAAAATAATACTAATAGATATTATATAATTATAAAAAAAATAAATGAGTTTATAGTTATTGTTAAATAAAAATATAATTAATTTTAGAATAAGTGAATTTATAACTAAATTTAAAATAAATTAGATAGAAGTAAATTATTTGATAAAAGATATGTATATATATTATAATTTGCATGCATATTAACAAAAATCATCACAGTCTGGTGGCTGTGAGTAGCTTTACTTTTCTAGAGGGGAGGCCCCATCTCTAACATTTTGGTAAAATTTAAATCCTAATCGGTTCAGTCGGACCGATCTTTATCGAATTTGATCGGTTCTCACCGAATTTGACCGGTTTTCACCGTTTTTTACTTCATGCGGTCCAAACATCAGACCGGACTGGTCGAGGGTCTGGTTCACCAATTTTCTGATTGAACCGGCCGGTTTGGTCTGGTTTTAATAACACTGTTTGGTTGTGTACTTTGAGAATTATGATCTTTATGATCTATTGAATGTTGTTTTGACTTTAAAAATTCAGACGTTGACTTGATTTTCTCTTTAATGTTTATGCTTCATTGCAAATTTAACAGGTGCTGATAGTACACGAGGAAACATAATTCGTAAATTTGTGCACATTATTAATCACTATATGTTTTTTTAATTCATTAATTTTTTTTACTTAACACAAATCCAAAAATATATGTAATGCATTAAATTACAGTGTTTGAAACATATTTTTCAAAAAAAAAAATAGTGTGAACTTAAATAGATTTTACAAGGCAATGTTTAAACAAAAAAAATTGGGTTAAAAATATATTGCAGCGGTTGGGAGAAAACCGATGCTAAAAGATTATCTGATATTGAGCGTCGCATTAACCACTGGCCACTGCCAAATTGACATTTTGCAGCGGTTAAAGCAAAACTGCGGAAAAATGAGAAGCTTTTGGTAGCCACACCCTAATCCGTCGCAACAACCGCTATCAGATTCCATTTAGCGGCAGTTTCTGTCCGCCGCTATCTGTCGATTTTCTTGTAGTGTATAAACACTTAACGTGCCACGTTGGCCTTTAAGTTAATGGAGTAAACGTTTAGATACTTTTAACAGATGGACCCAGTTTTTCATAAGTACAAAATTATTTTTCGTCTTGTATGGATACTTTTATCAACGTTCATAAAGTTTATCGGTACAAATGGTTATTTTTCTTTAAAAATTTTAGTGCTTATGAATACAAATAGAGACTTATTGCAAATATTGTAACACCCTAACTACCAAAGCTCACGCTTCCGGCTGCGCGACTCTGATAGCTTGGACATTACGACGACACTTATACTATTTAATACTAAAATATGAGCCTGTTTAAAACTTTAAACCGCAAAACCGCTCCCAAAAATACTTTCGTTCGATAACGTACATTCACAGAATACCATACAACTTACAAAAGCTCATAAAGAGTACATCCATATATACACACACACACACACACACACACA
>NC_029789.2:114570415-114571934 GCF_000816755.2 Arachis ipaensis
AGGAATAAAATCCTGGCCTAAGCGGCTAAATCAAGCTGTCCCTAACCATATGCTTGTGGCGTGAAGGTGTCAAGTGAAAAGCTTGAGACTGAGCGGTTAAAGTCGTGGTCCAAGGCAAAAACAGTGTGCTTAAGAACTCTGGGCACCTCTAACTGGGAACTCTAGCAAAGCTGAGTCACAATCTGAAAAGGTTCACCCAGTTATGTGTCTGTGGCATTTATGTATCCGGTGGTAATACTGGAAAACAAAATGCTTAGGGTCACGGTCAAGACTCATAAAGTAGCTGTGTTCAAGAATCAACATACTGAACTAGGAGAATCAATAACACTATCTGAATTCTGAGTTCCTATGGATGCCAATCATTCTGAACTTCAAAGGATAAAGTGAGATGCCAAAACTGTTTAGAAGCAAAAAGATACTAGTCTCGCTCTTCTAATTAAATCTAATCTTCATTGATAATTTTGGAATTTATTGTATTTTCTCTTCTTTTTATCCTATTTTATTTTTAGTTGCTTGGGGACATGCAACATGTAACACCCTAACTACCAAAGTTAACGCTTCCGGCTGCGCGACTCTGATAGTTCAGACATTACGATAACTTTTATACTATTTAATACTAAAATATGAGCCTGTTTAAAACTTTAAACCGCAAAATCACTCCTAAAAATACTTTTGCTATACAACGTACATCCATACATACCATACAACTTACAGAAATCCATAAAGAGTACATCCATATATATACATACATGTATATAAATATTATTACAAACATTAACTAATACAATCCCTATCCTTCTTACAGAATATCTCAAGATAAAGGCGAGGGTACAATAAATAATAATTAAAACAATACGAAGCGTCTCAACAACAACTAATTAAACTCTTTGGAACTTCTGTGCCCATATCCTGAAAGGGGAAAAATGTAGGGGAGGTGAGAACATCGTCCTTGAAAGGGTTCTTAGTAGAGGGTTTTTAGGAATTACTGTAATAGGATACATGAAGATAACCGCACCAGTGATTAATAACCGTCTCATGCCTCTTTTCAAAAACAACGGTTTACAATAAAAGTAAAGTCGGAAATCTTTTCGGAAAGAAGAACGGTTCAATTTTCAAAAACTCAAAAGCCTTTCAAAACGGTTTATCTATGCAGAACCAAAATAGCCTTTCATAATTTATTCCAAACCAGAAACACAAAACCAAAATCAACCATTGGTTCATCTCATTCCAACCACGGCCCTAGGCCCAAACAATCCAACCATCAACCAATCACCACAGTCCAACAGAGTCCCAGTAGCAAACACAATTAGGAAGATGCAAGCACAAACAAACAGTTATTGCAAGTAGAACAATTAGCAATTAATCACATAGGCAAACCAAGTATAATATGCACACCCAAACAATGTCACACAAATGCATATGATGCATGCCTGTCCCTAGTGGCTGATGATATCATCTGTCGGTTATAGAGCCAACCCGACAAGTCCTGGTAGCTAACCATTGGACTGTCCCTCTGTCG
>NC_029789.2:114572086-114574304 GCF_000816755.2 Arachis ipaensis
TGTCGGTTATATAGCCAACCCGACACGTCCTGGTAGCTAACCATGGACAGAAACACCCATCGCGGAGCAAGTAGGTTTGAGCTACAACCCCATTGCTACTACCCGCTCAACCCAGAGCCAGTGGAATAACCACTACTGCGGCTACTACCCAGGCGGGTGTTTAAAGGCTCAACCTGGAGCGAGTGGAATCACCACTACTACCGCTACTACCCAGGCGTCACAATATCTGACCTGGAGCAAGTGGGACGAACCACAACCCTTGCTACTACCCAGGTATCTCAAGCATATATTCATTCAGTCCCAGCCATGGATCAACATCCATCTTAGCCATCCGGCTTAAATTCATAATTCATAGTCAGCCACACGGCCCATAACTCATTCGACAATCAGCCATAAATCAATATCATACACAGCCATTCTGGTTCACAGTTCAATCCAGAACCAGCCAATATTTATAATCATACACAGCCATTCCGGCCCATAACAAAACAGCACTTCCACCATTCAACATCATCAAATTCATAAAACCGGCATTTAAGCCACAAATCACTTTTCTCAAGCCATTTCACTTTGAAATAATCATTTGTCCAAGATCAAGTCAATTAAAGTAAACCGGGCTGAATTCAAAAGTGCATTCGACTTTTCACATCATCAAAGAATTGACTCAAATCAAATCAATCATCAATGGATTAAACTCAGATTTCAAATCTTTAAAGAATCACTTCAAAATATTACATTTCACAAAGCCACACAACAATTCAACCAAACCAACGTCCATAATCACTCGAGTCAATCAAATAACACATAAGGCAGATACAATCACCAAATACACAATATCTCACAACAGTATCCATATGTAATAATTCCAATACTTAAAACATAGTTTTTGGAAAGCGCCCCTACCTCAAAATGCAAATTCCATAACCCAAACGCGTCACAGAGTCCTTTCCGCCTCAACCCGAATTGACGGCAACCAACAACTCGGCTCCACTTGTTTTTTCAACAGTCTCAGCAACTCTAATCGTAACATACAACAACCGAAACTCAATCTTATAGCGATTAATGCCACAAACCTTAGCGTGAGATTTCAGAACAGTAATGAAAGGGCTTTCAAATCGAAACGCTTACCGAACCGAAGAAGGAACGGCTGAACTGAAACAGCGGCGGTCTTCGAACCGGTTCGGCGACAGCTACCTCAAGCAGCAGCGGTGACCTGAACCATATGCAGTGACAATGAGGTTCCCAGAAACTCAACAGAAAGGAGAACCAACTTAAAGTCCTTACCGATAGAATTTTCCAGCGACGGCAAAAGCAGCCAGAAGCTCCGACGGTGCTCCGGAAGTCACAGAACCACTCCCGGCAGTCAGAATCACAGAGACGCAGCTCCCTTTTTCCGGCAGCGACACCTGTGGCGGTCGAAACCCCTTTCTGACGGCGGTAGTTCCGACGGAGGCGGCGCCGAATGGACACGGTGGTTGCTCTCCCAGCCCAGCCTCCATCCCTTCTCACTTATCGAGCGCGCTCTCTGTCCTTCGTGGTGCTCAATCGGCGGCAGTGGAATGCGAGGAGGTCAACGGCGGCAAGGCTAGGCACGGTGATGACGCAGCTGACGGTGACGGGAGGCACGAACTTCGGCGGCTTCTTCGGTGGGTTAGCAGTGACTGAGGTGCGGCGCGACTCTCTCCTCTCCGTGGTACAGCGGCGGATAATGGAGGCAGCAGACCGGTGACTGGGTGGCACGAACAGCTCGCCTCCTCCCTGGCGCCGCACCACCTCTGGCTCTTTCAAACCCAACGTCGTTCTCCCCTGCTCCTTCGAGCTCGACGACAAGGGATCCACGGCGGCGCAGCGGGTCGCGCTCCTCGCGTCTCTGGCCCGCGTCCCCTTCCTTCATTGTCGCGCAGTCTCTCCTTCTCCTCGGTGCCAGCAACGGCAACAGCACTCTTGCCGGTACCGCACAGTCCCATGTCTCCGGTTCCCCCTCCTCGGTGCAACACAGCGCGCGGCGGTAGTGACGGCCGCCAGCGCCGCCCTTCCTCATTCTCCCTTCCGGATCTTTCTTTCTTTCACAAATCTGTGTGTTGCGTTCTGCTGGGAAGAAAAGAGGGCTGCTGCGTTCTGTTGGGGCAAAGGAAGGGTTGGGGTGTGGCGGCTGAGAGTTAGGAATTAGGGTTTCGTTTTCAAAAATTAGGGTTAGGGATATTTTTGTAATTTCAAA
>NC_029789.2:114574454-114582042 GCF_000816755.2 Arachis ipaensis
TAAAATTGGATAATAATCATAACTTATCTCAAATTCAATAAATCAAAACTTGCCTTAATTATCTTTAATAAAATAATTTCTGAAATTAAGGCTATAAATAATTATATGATTTGAGACTTGATCATAAAAAGACTTTTCAAAGGTTTTGGGTCTTACATTCTACCCACCTTACAAAAATTTTCGTCCTCGAAAATTGATACAAAACGAAAGAAATTTCATAGCAGTTCACCCTTGAACACATTTTAAGGAAGAAGCAAAAATATCTCAAAATATAACACATATACATGGTTTTTTTTTTCAAATACTTGGATGGTCGTATGCATAACGATACAAAGGTAGGAGTGTGATTGCCAAGCAAACGTTGCAAGATAGGCTCAATGCAAAAGATGACATGATTCAAACATGTGATTGTAAGGCAAGGCATCGAAGGCTATAAAACATGATGGGGTTAAAACGACGTGTTCAACATCCTCACACTAATCTCATATCAACCTCAAAGTTTTAACTTTTCAACTCCATCAAGCACTTTAAAATCCCCATACTCGATCACAAGCCTGACAACCACAAACCCGTTCGCAAGGAACAAAACACCCACAACTTATAACGTCGCACACCTACCGCTTCACCCTCCATACACACATATCACGTCTTAAAGAGCTAACGCATCGCGTTACTACGTCTACAAGTCGCACGTGATATCAAAACAATTCTCGAGTCTACTCAGAAGGATACCAGATTCAGAAAGGAAAGACATATGTCAAGAGTAATACTCATAGATTTGGGAGAATGTATCCAATCCAAGTAAACAAAGACACTCAACCAATGAAGTTTGCTAGAAATAAATCGATTGACATCTTCAAAGATAACCCTTGTATCAAAGAAATCCAACAGGACCAATAAGAAGAAAATTCAGCGTATTATTTTGAAACAAACTCAAGCTGAGTCGAGAAAGCATGAAGTTTACAGAAGAGAATATTTCAAACCCAAGACAAAGCTCACAGATCTCAAGAGCATCATTAAAAATACTTCTGAATACACTGTTCATGAAAGAGTCGAAAACTTGCGAAAAAACCACTTTGCAGTCTAGAAGAAAAGTTGAGCAACAAACATTCTTCAAGAGAGTAGCAAAAGCATAAACGTGGCTTTACTTCAATACAATTTCATGTTGAAGCAGATTATGTAAAGTTTTAAAAACAAAATGCACACAAGTTTGGCTAAAAGCTAAAATATTTCCTCAAATATCTTAGAAAGATAATTAGGTGTACAGCCTAACCAAACGCAGTTCATAAAAACTCGGAAGTAATCAAATGCTTGTTCAAAAATCTCCAAAGTCCATATTCAAACAAGCGTGTATAAAAATCTTAGCAAGGTCGAAAGAGAAAATTAAACTCTATTTGGAAAAGAAAATCCAAGGTAAAAGTTTGCTCACAAATTGGTAAAGGAAATAAGTGGTGCGTTACAAACGAACCGGTTTCCACTAAACAAGGAAGCTTTTCAAAACTTAATTTAAAATAGCGCATGCTAACTTTAAAACAATTTCGTCAAAAATTGAACAATGATTTCAATTATAACCAAGCAACTGAAAAATAATTTCGATTTGGAACTTCTTCAAAGAGAGTTCAATCTGCTTTATAAAATTCAAAACAAGACTCCAAAAGTATACTTGAAATCACCATCTCACAACGATATTCAAGAAGATTAGGATGTACTTGAAAAGGAGTCAAGCCATACAAGAAAAGATCTTAAATCAAAGTAGTTTAAACAAGATCCACTAGTCATGAGACATCCAACAAGCCTCCAATTGATCCAAAAGAAAGTCATAGGAAAAGACAACTCAATCATTAGTAATTTCTCAAGGATAAATCTTTGACTAAAAACTCTTGTAGAGATAATGAAAGATTAAACGATACACTAATTTGAAACGAATCAAACTGACTCATATAAGAATGAGATTCACCAGAGAAGAAAAATCAAGATCAATGGAAATGTTCACAAAATGTGAAAGATTAGTTAAAAACAAAGTCAAGTATGACATTCATAGAGATGGAAGGTTTAATAGAGAATTTAGTCCGTTCATAGGAAGAAAGCTATGAGTCCAACAGTTTCAAAAGAACAACAATGGCACAAACCATGTAGTATGCTAAATCAAACTCAAATCAAAATGAATTAAGTAAAGTTTATCAAATGAAACTCAACCGGGATAAAAGCGAGAAATCCTTTTCTTTCTGAAATTCTGAAAAATACCCAAATACATAATCAAATGAAGATGTGCACTGGAGCTATAGTAGAATTACTAGAAAGTCAATTTACTTTTAAAGTAAGTGCAGTTCCGTAAACCAGTAAAAGTACAGGCGATGTATTAAATAAGTAGTTGTTAAACTGTGTAAAAAATCTTCAAAGTTTCAGATATAGATAAGTATACATCCATTCAACAGCAATTTTCATAAAAATCTCAAAATTGGCTGTGATCACTATCAAATAAGAGAAAAACAGAATATTGATTCAAGAATGGACTCGGAATCCGGAATTAAAAGGCACAGCGCATTAAGACAAGTTCAAAGCTATATCAAAGATTACGTGAATCAAGAAGAACTCAAACAGGGAAAGATAGATGCAACAAGGATTCCAAACAAGCATATGCAATTAAGATCAAACAAGAATGCATATGAATAGAGGAATAGAGTTAAGAAAATCAAACTACTTTTCAACAGGATTAGCAAAAAAGAACTTCAAATTAGGACATGAAAGAACAGGTCGACTCGAACAGAATTCAAGACACACAACTGAATAGCCTCGAAAAATAGTTTCTAACGTTCCCAAAACCCACGATTCGCTTTACTCAAAACTCGTATATCATCTATGATAACCCATTAGTGCTCTCATATACATAATTCACTAGTATTAAGCCAGCCAAACTTAATATCAAGAATTATGCAATGCAAGACTAACATCGTTAATCAATAGACCGTCATGTGCATAAAGCTCTAATCCTCGTCATTCGACAAGACTTAGTACATGACAAACGCTCAGAGTATGCAATTGAAGCATAGTCGGTCCATTCCTCAGGCTCTACAGGAAGGACTGCTCTGATACCATAATGTAACACCCTAACTACCAAAGCTCACGCTTCCGGCGCACACCCAAATAATGTCACATAGATGCGTATGATGCATGCCTATCCCTAGTGGCTGATGATATCATCTGTCGGTTATATAGCCAACCCGACACGTCCTGGTAGCTAACCATGGACAGAAACACCCATCGCGGAGCAAGTAGGTTTGAGCTACAACCCCATTGCTACTACCCGCTCAACCCAGAGCCAGTGGAATAACCACTACTGCGGCTACTACCCAGGCAGGTGTTTAAAGGCTCAACCTGGAGCGAGTGGAATCACCACTACTACCGCTACTACCCAGGCGTCACAATATCTGACTTGGAGCAAGTGGGGCGAACTACAACCCTTGCTACTACCCAGGTATCTCAAGCATATATTCATTCAGTCCCAGCCATGGATCAACATCCATCTCAGCCATCCGGCTTAAATTCATAATTCATAGTCAGCCATACGGCCCATAACTCATTCGGCAATCAGCCATAAATCAATATCATACACAGCCATTCTGGTTCACAGTTCAATCCAGAACCAGCCAATATTCATAATCATACACAGCCATTCCGGCCCATAACAAAACAGCACTTCCACTCACATCATCAAAGAATTGACTCAAATCAAATCAATCATCAACGGATTAAACTCAGATTTCAAATCTTTAAAGAATCACTTCAAAACATTACATTTCACAAAGCCACACAACAATTCAACCAAACCAACGTCCATAATCACTCGAGTCAATCAAATAACACATAAGGCAGATACAATCACCAAATACACAATATCTCACAACAGTATCCATATGTAATAATTCCAATACTTAAAACATAGTTTTTGGAAAGCGCCCCTACCTCAAAACGCAAATTCCATAACCTAAACGCGTCACAGAGTCCTTTCCGCCTCAACCCAAATTGACGGCAACCAACAACTCGGCTCCACTTGTTTTTTCAACAGTCTCAGCAACTCTAATCGTAACATACAACAACCGAAACTCAATCTTATAGCGATTAATGCCACAAACCTTAGCGTGAGATTTCAGAACAGTAATGAAAGGGCTTTCAAATCGAAACGCTTACCGAACCGAAGAAGGAACAGCTGAACTGAAACAGCGGCGGTGTTCGAACCGGTTCGGCGACAGCTACCTCAAGCAGCAGCGGTGACCTGAACCATATGCAGTGACAATGAGGTTCCCAGAAACTCAACAGAAAGGAGAACCAACTTAAAGTCCTTACCGATAGAATTTTTCAGCGACGGCAAAAGCAGCCAAAAGCTCCGACGGTGCTCCCAGAAGTCACAGAACCACTTCCGGCAGTCAGAATCACAGAGACGCAGCTCCCTTTTTCTGGCAGGGACACCTGCGGTGGTTGAAACCCCTTTTTGACGGCGGCAGTTCCGACGGAGGCGGCGCCGGCTGGACACGGTGGTTGGACTCCCAGCCCAGCCTCCATCCCTTCTCACTTATCGAGCGCGCTCTCTGTCCTCCGTGGTGCTCAATCGGCGGTAGTGGAATGCGAGGAGGTCAACGACGGCGAGGCTAGGTGGTGCACGAAATTGTGATCTCTGGTAATGGCTCCAAAGGCTTGGTGCGCTAATCTCAATTCATAAATTGTCACAACTTCGATACAACTAACCAGTAAGTGCACTGGGTCGTCCAAGTAATAAACCTTACGTGAGTAAGGGTCGATCCCACGGAGATTGTTGGTATGAAGCAAGCTATGGTCATCTTGTAAACCTCAGTCAGGTGAATATAAAATAGTTATGGAGTTTTCGAAATTAATTAATAAAAGAAGGATAGAAATACTTATGTAAATCGTTGGTGAGAATTTCAGATAAGCGCATAGAGATGCTTTCGTTCCTCTGAACCTCTGCTTTCCTGCTGTCTTCATCCAATCAGTCTTACTCCTTTCTATGGCTGGCTTTATGTAAGGATGTCACCGGTGCCAATGGCTACTTTCAATCCTCTCGGGAAAATGGTCCAAATGCTCTGTCACAGCACAGCTAATCGTCTGGAGGCATCACCCTTGTCGATGGTTGCATCCTATTCCTCTCTGTGAAAATGATCCGATGCGCTGTCACTGCACGGCTAATCATCTTGGAGGTTCTCGATCATACTGGAATAGAATTTACTATCCTTTTGCGTCTGTCACTACGCCCAGCACTCGTGGTCTCGGCCCCAGAGGGGAACCGAAGTAACCAAGACTACTATGATCTGAAGATAAAACTCAGGATCTCGAATACAATAGTAAAAGGTCCTATTTATACTAAACTAGTTACTAGGGTTTACAGAAATAAGTAATTGATGCATAAATCCACTTCTGGGGCCCACTTGGTGTGTGCTTGGGCTGAGCTTGAAGTCTACACATGGAGAGGTCATTCTTGGAGTTGAACGCCAGCTTTTGTGCCATTTTGGGCGTTGAACTCCACTTTGCAACTTGTTTCTGGCGCTGGACGCCAGAATTGGGCAGAGAGCTGGTGTTGAACGCCAGTTTGCGTCGTCTAAACTTGAGCAAAGTATGAACTATTATATATTTCTGGAAAGCCCTGGATGTCTACTTTCCAACGCAATTGGAAGCGCGCCATTTTGAGTTCTGTAGCTCCAGAAAATATATTTTGAGTGCAGGGAGGTCAGAATCCAACAGCATCAGCAGTCCTTCTTCAACCTCTGAATCCGATTTTTGCTCAAGTCCCTCAATTTCAGCCTGAAAATACCTGAAATCACAGAAAAACACACAAACTCATAGTAAAGTCTAGAAATGTGAATTTAACATAAAAACTAATGAAAACATCCCTAAAAGTAACTAGATTCTACTAAAAACATACTAAAAACAATGCCAAAAAGCGTATAAATTATCCGCTCATCACTAGGCGCGGTGATGACGCAGCTGACGGTGACGGGAGGCACGAACGTCGGCGGCTTCTTCGGTGGGTTAGCAGTGACTGAGGTGCGGCGCGACTCTCTCCTCTCCGTGGTACAGCGGCGGAAAATGGAGGCAGCAGACCGGCGACTGGGTGGCGCGAACAGCTCGCCTCCTCCCTGGCGCCGCACTACCTCTGGCTCTTTCAAACCCAACGTCGTTCTCCCCTGCTCCTTCGAGCTCGACGACAAGGGATCCACGGTGGCGCAGCGGGTCGCGCTCCTCGCGTCTCTGGCCCGCGTCCCCTTCCTTCATTATCGGGCAGTCTCTCCTTCTCCTCGGTGCCAGCAACGGCAACAGCACTCTTGCCGGCACTGCACAGTCCCACGTCTCCGGTTCCCCCTCCTCAGTGCAACACAGCGGCGCGGCAGTAGTGACGGCCGCCAGCGCCGCCCTTCCTCCTTCTCCCTTCCGAATCTTTCTTTCTTTCACAAATCTGTGTGTTGCGTTCTGCTGGGAAGAAAAGAGGGCTGCTGCGTTCTGTTGGGGGCAAAGAAGGGTTGGGGTGTGGCGGCTGAGAGTTAGGAATTAGGGTTTCGTTTTCAAAAATTAGGGTTAGGGATATTTTTGTAATTAAAAAAACTTTTCAAAGGTTCTGGGTCTTACAAATATAATTTTAAATTATCGTTATCGCATTTAAAATAAAAGTGCATGATTCTAAAAATAATTAGCGTCTATGAATACTAGGTATATGATTTTGTGTTTTTTTTTTTGACCTGTTTTAAATATAACACTAAAATGCAATTGTATTAACTGTTTCAAGTAATAAAAATGATGAGAAAAATATTATTTTGACCAAAAATTATCAAATACTAAATTTTTTTTCAATGATTATTTGGATTGATAAATTTAATTATATTGCTGATTTAATTGTATGCCAAAAAATACAATAAAAATATAAATAGTAACAAGAGCAATTGGCAGAAAAGCTTCTTGTATGTAATAAATCATAACTATTGAGACATTTAATCTCAACAGTCAACACATTATGGAATTGAATATGTTGGATTTATTAGTGCTATTCAAATGATTTGTTGTGAGTTTAAATTGGTAAATTTTTCTAATGTATAGTTTTTAGTCTCTTTCAAGATTAAAAAAAAAAAACTCTTTTAAATTTATGTATATAGATATACTAATATCTTAGCTATAATTTATGTGAGTAAAAAATTTTATGTTTTTATAAAACTTGCATAATAATTGTTTATCTCTAGTTTTCACTCAATTTTAGTGTTTATAACTAGTAGTTTCATTTACAATTTTTTTTCAAGTACATTATAAATTAACATATCATTTAAACGATGATCAAGCATCTAAAAATATTAAGATCGATTATAAACACATATAATTTATATTATCATTCAATAAAATTAATTCACAATATATTAATCCACGTAATGAACTACATCAATATTCTAGTCACCTAAAACTAAAAAAACTACATCAATATTCTAGCCTATAAATTTTAGTTCATAATAAAATTAGTCCAGTTTTAAAAAATAAATTGCAGTTAATTCCAAAAAAAGTAAAGAACTGTAGTGAAGTAAGATGGAGATTCAAGCCC
>NC_029789.2:114582343-114588225 GCF_000816755.2 Arachis ipaensis
TAATAATTTTATGAATATTTTTTACTTTTGTAAATAATATTCTTTTTTTTATTAGAGCAAAAAAATTGATAAAGCTCTAATTCCTCAATAGTGTATTTGAATCTATTATAAGTTAAAACTAAATTCAATTTTTTTAATGGACTGATTCAACCTAACCATATAACAAGTATTTTTGTCATTTTATAATACTGTATTTTAGTCTTTCAAAATGTAATTTAAATTTTAACATTTGAACTGCATTAAACAATATTAATCCTAAAAAATATTTTGGTATTTTTAGAATTAATCCTAAGTAGGATATTTTAGTTTTAAAACTTTAAATTTAAATTTGTAATTTTTAACGTATTTAAATAACAATAATACTAAAAAAGGTATTTTTATCTTTTTAATTAATCTTTAAAGGGATATTTAAAATTAATCTTTAAATGGAGTAATTTTATCCTTTTAAATTTAAATATAAATTTTTAATCTTTAAACTATTTGATGTAATTTGGTATAAATAAGCATTGGTTGATAGTTTTGGTAGTTAGAAATAAATAAAAGTAAAATATCAAAATATTGTAAATATTGAAAGAAGATTAATTGAGTAAACATCTAACACAAATTCACAAGGCCACCAGGGTCCATGCTCTGCAGTTCTAATTTAATCATCAATATAGTTTGCAAGCTAACTTTGTCTCAACAAATAATAATTTTCAATTTGGCCTCCAAGACAACACACGAAAAACAGATTCATAAATCAAATTTGTGATTGATTCCATCATTTGAAGCTTTCGCAACAATGTGCTTTCGGGTCGCTCTGCATCCATGTTACCCAGTGTTCGCGATCAATCGTCACCGACAACGTTCTTCTCTGCTTCTCTAACCTCACAACTCCATCAACGCACCACGTCCTCCCATGCGCTTCTCAATATCGGCCCCTGTCACCAACTGCTCGCTTGCTGCTACACTGACATTTCGCCGAAAACTATCGTCGCGTTCACGGTCGGAACATTCTCAGCAAACCTTCCCAAAGCGACCACGTTCTTTATCACCAATAACTTGTATATTCAAATTCTTAATTACATTAGTTTAGTGATCTTAAACATCTACCATACATTTTTTTAGAGAATTTGCTGTAATTAGCCGGGTCAATGGCTTTGATCTTCTAATATATTCCTACCAGATGTCACATTTCGATTGGCTATTGCTCCTTAGCCACGGTTCTCCCATATCCACCATAGACGTCACCATCATAATAATAATAATAATAATAATAATAATAATAATAATAATAATAATAATAATAATAATAATAGAACTTGTAAGATTTTTTTTTATACATACATACCATACATAATTTTAGAAGAAGTAATATGAATACAATAGAGAGAATTTAAATAAAGAATATAATTATAAGTTATACAAGGCTGTGAAGTAGATATATCACACACTTATCAGATAGCTCTTGAGGACTGGCCCACAAAAAGGCCACCTCAATTGGACCTTAAATAGGAATGACTCAAATAAAATAAAATCTTGTTTGCCAAGTCAAGTCTAATATAAGAAATATATCAATAGTGAAAGAAGACTACTAAAATCAGAATATATACATGAAGTGGAGTGAACTCACATGATGTGACTTTGTATATCGGTGAAGTCTGTTGTGATATGAAAAAGGAAGTAAATAACCATAGGTGAGAATCTAATGATTTTCAGCACGGATCTAAAATCGAATGACAAGTACATAATAAAACACGGCCCTAAGCATCCTTAGTCCCAACATCGATCTAATACCTAGGGTCAACTCTAAACCATAACTCCAATTCTCTTCTTACAAGTCTAATTCTTATCTTTTATCACAATTCTTTTGATTTTTCACCATCCAAATCTAGACCTTCAAAGCTTAATGCATCATTGAGTCACAACATCACTCCTTATCTCGAAACACATCCACAAAATAGACAAACACAAAAATTTCACATCAATGTGAAATAAGATTACTTGAAAAGGTCATATTCTTTCTCAACTGAACTCAATCGGATTCTTATACATAGTTCATCTAGAGAGTAATCTTTGAGATATAGAGGCATGACATGCACCATGTGGGTACAAGAGAAACGGTGGTATAATTATCTAACTTTACACAGCCCACCTGATGGTTCTGAGTGATGCATATTTTTAATTTTTTTATTATTTTTTTGAATAAAGTTAGTGATTTTTTCATTATAATTGAGATTTTTATGACTTACTTGATTTTATGTGGATTTGTTTTGAGTTTTGATATGTTTAGGAGATTGTTAACAAGCAGAGAAGCTACGGAAAAACTGCAATACCTTTGAAGAGAATTTGTAAATGCTATCAATCATGACCTCTTCATACTCAAGCGAGCATAACTTGAGCTATAGAAGTTCAATTGAGGCAGTCGCTAACATCCAGAGTTTCAAAACAATATGCATATGTGTATAGTGGACATTCAATTTGAGCCACGCACGACCAGCATCTTTCAGCTTGGAAAAAATAGCGCTCTTACATGCCTAAAACCAGCGTGCCACGCCCAATTTGAGCGGCACTCTGAGGTCTTGGAGTAAGTTCCACTAGAGGGATATTTGGCAATAGTGTGAAGAACTCCTTGGTGAAGTTCCTGATGGGCATGTTGGGACAACGAAGTTTAACATAAAATTGAAGTGGCTCAGAAGTTGACTCCAACAGATGCCGCTTGACTCTCCAGAGGATGCCGTCATACGGTATATACGTTGTTACATTCTATATTTGTTGGGTGGCATTCTACTACCGGACAAGGAAAACAACACGGTTTACGTCCGTTATCTTCCACTTTTGGCCAACTATGACGCCATTAGTACCTATAGTTGGGGTAGCGCTGTTCTCTATTGGTTATATAGATACGTTGTCCTTCATATGGTAGCCATAGTTCCTCATCGGGCAATGGTAGAAATTTCATTTGATAAACCCGGAAAACGTTTTCAACACAGTACACATAGTCAACATAATACTGCCAGTCAAGCCTTGCATGGGCACATGTAGCTAGAGCGTGAGCACATAGATAGTGCAATGCTTGGAAGTATCCACAGTCACACCTGCGATGTTGTAGGAAAACTCTAAACCTAGATTGTGCCCCTATCGCAGCTATCTCATCTACGGTGAATATTGACGTCGCTCTTTCATATGATGTGACAAGCATCTGGGTAATTCCCTCCCTATTTGCAAGCATTGCTTTTTGCAAGAATTGTGAAAAAATCTGACCACATGCAATCTGTGCTTCTGCCTATCGACCCTTGTTGACAAATAATGCATTCAGGCGGTGGTAGGTAGACTTAACAATTGCACAAACAGGAAGATTACGAGTTCCCTTGAGCGTAGAGTTGATACACTCCGACAAATTGATTGTCATGTGATTGTATCGACGACCCTCATTGCGGTGTTGTAGCCATTTTGGCAGCTCTAACCCTCTAATCCAAGCCATCATTGCCGGAGACGTGGCCAGGTCCTCGCTGCTGATTAACTCAAGGTAGTACTGCGCCTGCTCTTGCATCTTCGAGTATACCGCGTTGACCAGGTGCCTTTTGGCTTCCTTGCTCTTGAAATTTATTGTAAAGTTAGAGGCAATATGTCTGACATAGTAAACATTGTGTTCCCATTCACACCCATCTCGCTCCAATGCATCCTTTATTGCTGCATGCCTATCAAAGATAAGTAGAATCCCCGGTTGAGTCACTACATGCCTCTTTAGGTTTGTAAGAAAAAAGTATCACAATTCTGTATTCTCCCGTTCAGCAAGCGCAAATGCTATGGGCAATACGTTGTTGTTCCATCCTGTGCTATTTCCATAAATAAGGTGCCCGTGTACTTACCATACAAGTGTATTTCGTCAACTAAAATCAGTGGCTTGTAGTGCTTGAATGCTTCAACACACGATGGGAATAACCAGAATACATGATGAAACATAACACTGTCATGGTCCAGTGTGTGTTCGATGTAGTTCGGTCGGGTTTGTAGGTCAACAATTGTACCTAAAATGAGTATGCTTAGTTATTATTAAAATAGAGTAACAGACACAAGTAACATAAAAAACCCCATAATGTGACGTGTATTTTATACCTGGAATGAAAGTTTGCAATGCGTTGAAATATCTCCGCAGCTGATTGTATAAGTCATCCCAGTTTCCATAGATTCTGGCAATTGCCTTTTGCTTTGCTAGCTAAACCTTCTTGTAAGACGCCTTGTATTCGTACACTGAGTCTACCGAACCCTGCAACACCTTTATGCAAATGGTCGTGTCTGCCTGAACCATGGGGAATATATGTTAGCATATGACATTACTATCAAGTTGAGCATGATCTTGCGACATCACAGTTGCCAAACAACTGTGAGGCCCTTTGTATTTTTGAATTTTCCAAAATCTCGAAGCACTAGTCTTTGCAGCCCTTACCATCCAACGACATTGGTCACCAAACTGTTTGCATCGACATACATACTGAGTTTGATTTGACTCTACCACCTTGTATTTTACACTTCTATGAATGTTATAGTTTTTAATAGCAAGCATGACTATTTATCTATTCAGAAACTTCAAGCCAATCTCCAGCTCCATTTCACCTGTCAAAGCATAGTTACTCGGTATGTCTTCTGCGGTAGTCGAGTTCATTGAACTAAGACTCGGAGCAAGATAGTGGCCAGAGTGCTGCTGGAAACACCACCTACTCCCATCACACTTACCGGTTCGGCCCGAGTTGGGAGAACCCTTTCTCCATAAAGCGGTTGGGTTTCAGGAACAACTTCTGCTTTCTCACGGCTATCATCCTCAATCTCATCTTCATCGAACATGTCTGTCAATCCGTCAACAATACCTTCCGAGGATGCAACACGGGTGGTGAGGGAGGGACGTCCATGATGGTTTTTTGTATTTTGTTTCGGTGTCACAAAGGCATTAAAAGTGGTACTACGAGCCCTACCAATCTCTGGAAAGGGAATGGCTTCAACCGTACCGAAATTTCGAATTTCCTCCACATTATTCGAACTAGACGAGCTACCACCAACATCTTGAAGCTGCACACAAAGTTTCATGGAATAGATGCTTGCAATGCTACGATGATAAGAAAACATCATCAAAACATACTGGTCAGATTTAATCTGCATTTTTTGATAAGCAAATGAACTGGCTAATGCAACTGGCATCCTGTAAGCCAAGTCCCTGATCTCCTTTTTTCCAATCAACCCAGTATTCATTAGAATCAAATTTTTCAGTTGTTGAAAAGATGTTTACAGAGGAATCATTATCCAAAGTGGATCATAACACACATAAATGTTACACCCTCAGATGTGTGAGAAATTTTTCCATTTGGATATACGATCACATATATGTGTTCAGATGCTATTTCCACAACAAAAGTAGAAGATATCAAAATTTATGAAAATGGGTTTCACGGTGAGAAAGAGAGAGTAGAAGAAGGGCAAATTGAAGTTGTGGCATGAGTTCTGGTGGCGCAGTGTTTATATAGCCTAATTTTGGTTCCATTTTGTGTGCGGTACACACTTAGTTGGCTCATTTCGTTTGTAGTACACCAGAATCTTGTACCCATTTCGTGTGTTCCCAACTGGAAATCACTATTTCATGTCCAACATCTCCAGCTTGGAAGGAGAACTGACACAGTCCATTTCGCATCTGCCCTGCCTGCGTTGGAAGCTCTATTTCGTGGGTGATGCATGTGAGTTGGAGGCTCCATTTCGTGTGCGCCTTCCTTAAAATGGAGTGCAATTCTATTTCGTGTGCTCTGCCCTCTAAGATGGCCATGCGCAATTTGTTCCAATTTTCTATCCATGCGCATTCTGAGATTTAATTATTTTTTTATACTTATTTTTAAATAAAAAATATTTTTTCCCTA
>NC_029789.2:114589074-114595150 GCF_000816755.2 Arachis ipaensis
TCTATGAGATATAATTTTTTAATAGTTTCTATTTGTCATTTTTTACTATATTATTAAGAAGTGATTAACTTAAATGTTATAATTTTCTTTAATACATAATTTTCATCAACATTTTTATTCGATCTTTTTTTTAACTCGAATATTATAATGACGTCCAACCAATAAATTTTGATTGAGTTGGTAAATAAATAAATCTCTTATTTTATTAGAAAATTTTAATAATACTATCAGAAAATACTATTATTTGAGGAAATAGACTCGCTCTAATAATATGAAAGTTCTTCAACTACTATAATTACCAATAAGTTTAAAGTGACCATGCTCATTAAACCCAAAATGATATATAGCATCGTCTATTTTATATTATTGGCACAAAACCTAATAGTGAAAAAATCATTAGAGAAAAAAGTATTAATCAATATGACTAGAAGCAATTTGTGATCAATATAAAGTTATGAATTAATTAAAACTAGAAGCAATTGTGATCAAATATGTTAGTTAGTCAATATTTTTTTCCTTATATTTGTCTTATATTTGATCTAATACTAGGTCAATTATCTATTTTTTAATGAAAATGCTGATCCCCAACATTTCCTATTTATAATTTATCTTTGACCAATTTGCTTTTGTTCAATGATAGGAAAGAATTTTAATCAATATGATAATAAACTATGACAGAAGTCGTAAGAAAATTTATATTCCTTACAAAAGTTAATGGATTTTTTCTAATTTCTTTATCGTCCTTAATTAATAATAAGCTGTTTTAAAATTAAAAAATAATTCTAACTTTTTTAACTAATAATGTTATATGAATAATAATTAGACCAATGTAATAAATATCCAATTAATTTTGGTCCATAAATTAATCTTTAGAATCTCGAGTAATATCTTCGTAGAAATGACTAAAAAATGGATTATTCATTATTAATAAAAAACTTTAAAAAAAAGTTATACCACTATTAATAAATCATTTAATTAAATATATGCTAAAATATATTAATTTTCATTTTTTTTCCTAATGATTTTTTCACTATTAGGTTTTGTGCAAATAAAATAGACGATGTTATCATTTTGGATTCAAAAGCATGGTCGCTTTGAACTTGTTGGTAGTTACAGTAGTTGCAGGTTTTATATTATTAAAGTGAGTATATTTCTTCAAATAATAGCATTTTCTGATCGGATTATTAACAATTTTTATTAAAATAAGAGATTTATCTATCTACTAAATCAAAATTTATTGGTTGGACATCATTATAACCTTCGAATAAAAATGTTGATGAAAATTATATATTAAAAAAATTATAACATTCAAGTTAATCACTTCCTAATAATATAATTATTAGCACAAAAATTCGACATCATGAACAACTCAATCATGGTGAAATAAAATGACGTTTGACCCATATAAATAGTAGAGTCGATAGTATGTAGGTCAAAATGGCATAACATATGAGTTGTTCCACAAGAATGTTAGCACAATGGTTCGATTTATCATGGAAAGAGAGTCAAGTCAATAACTTCTAAAGTCGAAATGAGATAATCACATGTGATGTTATCTAGAAGTGCTATACAGAATGTGAAACTTAGAGACCAAGGTAAGAGAGGATGTGGAATGTCAGACTTGAGAGTCAAGATTCTTCGTGGTCAAGACAAGGTTGTAGATCATGAAGACCCTGAGAAAAAGGGAGAAGCTAGATCATGTCAAGAGAGGGACATTCTGCAACTCACTTCTTATGCTCTATAAATAAGAAAAGTTCATAAGAATTTAGGGACAATAATAAAAACACTTCATAGTCACCCAAAGTTCTACAAAAAATTTTCAATCTCAGTGACGCAACGGAAGATCATAGAGTGCAAATGCAAGTGAGTATCTAGAGTCAATTTTCTTTCTTTGTTTATTTTATTGTTTTCTTTTCTTTTCCAACATTTAGTATTTTTTTTCTTTTTATTCAATTATTTAATTTCTCTTAATCTCAATTTAATTCTGTTTGTTTCTTTTTTGTTACTTTGATTCAGTTATTTGTTTTTTTTATTGTTGCTTTGTTATTTTTGTTTATTTATTTAAATTTCTTATTTCAATTTACTCATTTTTATTTGCTATTCAGTTTTTTTTTTGCATTTCCAACAATTTCGACTCTATTTTCTATTTTTTTTTATTTCAAGTTCACTTTATTACCTGCATTGTATTGCAAAATTCACTTTTGACACTAATACTAAGTAATTTTCAGGTCGAGCCCACTCTTTTTCAGAGGAGTCGCATCTGCTCCTTGAATTGAGATCTTGATACAAGCTTGATTCAATACCCTGTCGAGATTAATAAAAATCAAGTGAAGCAAATTGCACACCCAGTGGAACCCTGAGTTAAGATAGTGTGTCAAAATTGTGTATGTAATTACGCAGTGGCAAATTAATAATGTCCGATAGAGCTTCAACTTTGACAGATACGTCGAATAATGACTCTGATGAAAATACTAGAGGGATGAGGCGGAGGCTGCCCTATCAAGTCAAAGGATGAACCATCTAATCACAGAAGGAGTCCCTTCTATTGTACCCAATACACGGCCTCCATATGGATTGCCTCCAAATTACTCTCCACCAATGAAAAATCATAACATGGGATCTATAGGAGGCATAACCACTATGAGGAATAACTCCTTGTATAACCCAACGCCTCCTCCAGGTTATCCTCCCGTGGGTATACCAACTGACAAAAATCCTAATATGGCAAATTATAATGCTTATCAATATTTGATGAACAATCCCCCATATTTAGGGTCGGTTCCCATGTCCTTATAACCTAATGTAGTAATTCCAAATGTCATTCCAACAAAGGGCACATGGGCGACCCCAATAAGGTTACCAACTAGTGGAGGACGTACCTCCATATTTCCAGAGATATCGAGACAAGTTTCTGTCAGAACAACGTCTCCTAAAAAAGTTGAATCTTTGGTTGTGTTTAGACAAAAAATTGAGGATAACTATCATAATTTGGTCAATATGCTTACACAGCAAATGGCTACAGTATTAAATCCTATGATAGAAATTAATAATGCAAGGATAGAGCAGATAACTCAACGTGTCGACGATATTGTAGGAGCAATTAATCAATCATTTCTACCACAAATACATGGAATGCATGCTAATAACCCTCCAATCATTGTAAATAGGAGGGATGATCCAAATCGGATTTTAAATGAAGCAAGAGTGAACAATGTTGCTCAAACTTATGCTCAAAATATAACCCAAGCTGTCAAACAAATTTTGAATAGAACATGGTTAAATATAGGGGTGAAAAATCAAATCTACTTCATATCTCCCTTTTCAAATTATGTCTTACAAGCTGATGAGCGGATATTTTATACGCTTTTTGAGGGTAATTTCATGTAGTTTTTAGTATGTTTTAGTTAGTTTTTAGTATATTTTTATTAGTTTCTAGGAAAAATTCATATTTCTGGACTTTACTATGAGTTTGTGTATTTTTTTGTGATTTCAGGTATTTTCTGAATGAAATTGAGGGAGCTGAGCAAAAATCTGATTCAGGCTGAAAAAGGACTGCAGATGCTGTTGGATTCTGACCTCCTTGCACTCGAAATGGATTTTCTAGAGCTACAGGAGTCCAAATGGTGTGCTCTCAATTGTGTTGGAAATTAGACATCCAGGGCTTTCCAGAAATATATAATAGTCCATACTTTGCTCAAGGATAAACGATGTAAACTGGCGTTCAACGCCAGTTCCATGTTGCATTCTAGCGTTAAACGCCAGAAACAGGTTACAAGTTGGAGTTAAACGCCAGAAACAGGTTACAACCTGGCGTTTAACTCTGGAAACAGCCTAGGCACGTGTAAAGCTCAAGTCTCAGTCCCAGCACACACCAAGTGGGCCCCAGAAGTGGATTTCTGCACTATCTATCTTAGTTTACTCATTTTCTGTAAACCTAGGTTACTAGTTTAGTATTTAAACAACTTTTAGAGATTTATTCTGGACCTCATGACATTTTAGATCTGAACTTTGTACTCTTTGACGGTATGAGTCTCTAAACTCCATTGTTGGGGGTAAGAAGCTCTGCTGTGTCTCGATGAATTAATGCAATTATTTCTGTTTTCTATTCAAACACGCTTGTTTCTATCTAAGATGTTCATTCGCACTTCAATATGATGGATGTGATGATCCGTGACACTCATCACCATTCTCAATCTATGAACGCGTGCCTGACAACCACTCCCGTTCTACCTTCGATTGAATGAGTATCTCTTGGATTCCTTAATCAGAATCTTCATGGTATAAGCTAGAATCCATTGGCAGCATTCTTGAGAATCCGGAAAGTCTAAACCTTGTCTATGGTATTCCAAGTAGGATTCAGGGATTGAATGACTGTGACGAGCTTCAAACTCACAAGGGTTGGACGTAGTGACAGACGCAAAAGGATCAATGGATCCTATTCCAGCATGAGTGAGAACCGACAGATGATTAGCCGTGCGGTGACAGCGCACCTGGACCATTTTCACTGAGAGGACAGATGGTAGCCATTGACAACGGTGATCTACCAACACACATCTTGCCATAGGAGGAACCTTGCGTGCGTGAAGAAGAAGACAGGGGGAAAGCAGAGATTCAGAAGACAAAGCATCTCCAAAACTCCAACATATTCTCCATTACTGCATAACAAGTATTTATTTCATGCTCTTTTATTTTTCGCAATTCAAACTAATAATCATAATTAATCTCCTGACTAAGATTTACAAGGTAACCATAGATTGCTTCAAGCCAACAATCTCCATGGGATCGATTCTTACTCACGTAAGGTATTACTTGGACGACCCAGTGCACTTGCTGGTTAGTTGTACGGAGTTGTGAAAAGTGTGAATCATAATTTTGTACACCAAGTTTTTGGCGCCGTTGCCAGAGATTGTTTGAGTTTGGACAACTGACGGTTTATTTTGTTGCTTAGATTAGGAAAAATTTTTCTTTTTTGGTTTAGAGTCTTCTATCATTGTTTTTGGTTGAATTTTTTTTAAAATTCTTATTTTCTCTTTTTAATTTTTTTCGAAAATTTTTACAAACTAATAATTGAGTTTTCCTGTTTGAGTTTAGTTTCATATTTTAAGTTTGGTGTCAATTGCATGTTTTTATTTTCTTTTAAATTTTCGAATTTATATTCATTGTTCTTTCTTAATCTTCAAGTTGTTCTTGTTTATTTTCCTTGTTTGATCTTTATTTTTTCTTGTTTTGTGATTTTTTTTTTGTTTTTCTTGTGCTTTTTCAAAATATCAGTTTTCAAAAAAAAAAATTTTATCCATTAAATACCTTATTAAAACACTTTAAATTTATAACTCAATTGGCTAGAGCGTTGTGTTTATGTTCCTGGTAATTAGGAATGTTCCTTTTAAAACTTTTTCAAAAATAATTTTTCTTTGATTAAATCTGGTGCCAAACTTTTAAGTTTGGTATTCTCTTGTTATTTTTTTTTAATTTTCAAAAAGTTATTCTTAGTTTTCTAAAAGTTTTAAGTTTGGTGTTCCCTTTTATGTTCTTGAATCTTTGAATCTTGTTCTTGTTGTTCTTGTGAGTCTTCAAGGTGTTCTTGAGTCTTCTTTGTATTTTGATCTTAAAATTTTTAAGTTTGGTGTTCCTTGGTGTTTTCCCTCCAAAATTTTCGAAAATAAGGAGCATTGGATCTAAAAATTTTAAGTTTTGTGTCTTTTTTATTGTTTTTCTCTTTCCTCATTGAATTCAAAAATATCTTTTCCCTTTATTTTAACTGATTTTTCGAAAATTACCTTTAAAAATTCAGATTTTTATTTTAAAAATCAAATCTTTTCAAAATTCAAAATCTTATTAAAAAATCATATTCAAAAATTTTCAAATCGTTTCAATTAATTAGTCAATTCAACATTCAAATTTCTTTTTATTTTCTTTTTCTTTTAATTTTTGAAATCTATATTTTATTTTCTAATTATTTTACTTTATTTTATTTCATTTTTTCGGTTATTTTTAATTAAATAAAACAAAAAAATAATAAAAATATATTTTACTTGCAATTCACATCATCTCCCTTTCTCCGTCATGGATCTAAGTG
>NC_029789.2:114596058-114609647 GCF_000816755.2 Arachis ipaensis
TATTACTTGCAATTCACATCATCTCCCTTTCTCCGTCATGAATCTAAGTGGAAATGAACAGTCCAGAAGGACTCTGGGGTCATATGCTAACCCCAATACTGCTGCATATGGGAGTAGTATCTGTATACCCTCCATCAAAGCAGGCAGTTTTGAGCTGAATCCTCAGCTCATTGTCATGGTGCAGCAAAACTGCCAGTATTCTGGTCTTCCACAGGAAGAACCTGCTGAGTTTCTGGCACAATTCTTGCAAATTGCTGACACAGTACGTGACAAGGAGGTAGATCAGGATGTATACAGACTGTTACTGTTTTTGTTTGCTGTAAAAGATCAAGCTGAAAGGTGGTTAAATAACCAACCCACAGCAAGCATAAGGACATGGAAACAGTTATCAGACAAATTTCTGAATCAATATTTCCCTCCAAAAAGGATGACACAGCTAAGGCTGGATATCCAAGGCTTTAAACAAAAGGATGATGAATCCCTTTATAATGCCTGGGAAAGGTACAGAGGGATGCTAAGGAAATGTCCCTTTGAAATGTTTTCAGAGTGGGTGCAGTTAGACATCTTTTACTATGGGCTTACAGAAGGAGCTCAGATGTCCCTAGACCACTCAGCTGGTGGATCTATGCACATGAGAAAAACTATTGAAGAGGCTCAAGAGCTTATTGATATAGTTGCTAGAAACCAGCATCTGTACATAAGTAATGGGTCCTCCATAAAGGAAGAAGCCAAAGCAGTGTCTACTGAACTTGGTCCTCCAGAACAAGTTGCTGAACTCAATCAACAATTGTGCTTTCTAACAAAACAGCTAGCAGAATTCAAGGAGATGCTACAAGACACTAAAAATGCTAATAAAAATATGGAGGCACAATTGAATCAGACAAAACAACAGTTATCAAAGCAGATAACAGAAGAGTTCCAGGCAGTTCAATTAAGAAGTGAAAAAACATTAAATACCTCACTTCAGAGCAGCAGAAAGCCAAGGAAAGAACAACTGACAGAGGATGAGCAAAACATCATCCAAAATCCCTCTGAGGACAGTAAGAGCCCAGAGAGGAACAATTCTGGCGTTCAAACGCCAGAAATAGGCAAGGAGCTGGCGTTAAACGCCCAATGGAAGCTCAGTACTGGCGTTCAAACACCAGAAACAGGTAAGAAGCTGGCGTCCAACGCCAATCAAGCTTCTAACCCTGGCATCCAAACGCCAGTGAGGGATCAGACACACACAAGTGCTGATAGCAACCCCTCTAAAAAGGCTTCCCCAACCACCTCTGTAGGAAATAAACCTACAACAACTAAGGTTGAGGAATACAAAGCCAAGATACCTCATCCTCAAAAACTCTGCCAGGAGGAGCAGGATAAGCAATTTGCCCGCTTTGCAGAGGCACTTGAGCAAATACCTTCTTATGCCAAGTTCATGAAAGAGATCTTGAGTCATAAGAAGGATTGGAGAGAAACTGAAAGAGTTCTTCTCACTGAAGAATGCAGTGCAATCATTCTGAAAAGCTTTCCAAAAAAGCTTAAAGATCCCGGGAGCTTCATGATACCATGCACATTAGAAGGTAATTGCACCAAGACAGCTTTATGTGATCTTGGGGCAAGTATCAATCTAATACCTGCATCCACTATCAGAAAGCTTGGTTTAACTGAAGAAGTCAAACCAACCCGGATATTGGTGACTGAATGGATTGTCCTTGGGCATAAAATTTCAAACAAGGGAATAGAGGTGGATCAAGCTAAAGTGGAAGTAATTGAAAAATTACCACCACCTGCCAATGTTAAGGCAATTAGAAGCTTTCTGGGGCATGCAGGATTCTATAGGAGGTTTATAAAGGATTTTTCAAAAATTGCAAAACCTCTGAGTAATCTGCTAGCTGCTGACATGCCATTTGTGTTTGACACAGAGTGTCTGCAGGCGTTTGAAACCCTGAAAGCTAAGCTGGTCACAACACCAGTTATTTCCGTACCAGACTGGACATTACCATTCGAATTAATGTGTGATGCCAGTGACCAAGCCATTGGTGCAGTATTGGGGTAGAGGCACGACAAGCTCCTGCATGTCATTTATTATGCTAGCCGTGTTTTAAATGATGCCCAGAAAAATTACACAACCACAGAAAAGGAATTGCTTGCAGTGGTTTATGCCATTGACAAGTTTAGATCATACTTAGTAGGATCAAAAGTGATTGTGTATACTGACCATGCTGCTCTTAAATATCTACTTACAAAGCAGGATTCAAAACCCAGGCTCATAAGATGGGTGTTGCTTCTGCAAGAGTTCGATATAGAAATAAGAGACAGAAAAGGGACAGAAAACTAAGTGGCTGATCATCTGTCCCGGATAGAGCCAGTAGAAGGGGCGTCCTTTCCCTCTATTGAAATCTCTGAAACCTTTCCTACCCAAGGAGTACAGCAGGCAACAAAAGAAAAAATTAATTACTGATGCAAAGTATTACTTGTGGGATGAACCCTATCTCTTTAAGAGGTGTGCAGACGGAATAATCAGAAGGTGTGTGCCTAGAGAAGAAGCACAAAAGATCTTATGGCATTGCCATGGGTCACAATATGGAGGACATTTCGGAGGTGAGCGAACAGCCACCAAGGTCCTCCAATGTGGCTTCTACTGGCCTACCCTCTATAGAGATTCTCGAGAGTTTGTACGTAACTATGACAGTTGCCAGAGAGCTGGTTATCTGCCTCATAGTTATGCCATGTCTCAACAAGGAATCTTGGAGATAGAGTTGTTTAATGTATGGGGTATTGACTTCATGGGGCCTTTTCCACCATCATACTCAAACACTTATATTCTGGTTACAGTCGACTATGTATCTAAATGGGTAGAGGCCATTGCCACACCCACTAATGATACTAAGACAGTGCTGAAGTTCCTTAAGAAATATATCTTCAGCAGGTTTGGTGTCCCTAGAGTACTAATAAGTGATGGGGGCACTCACTTCTGCAACAAACAACTTTACTCTGCCATGGTCCGGTATGGAATTAGCCACAAAGTGGCAACTCCATATCATCCACAGACAAATGGGCAAGCTGAAGTCTCTAACAGAGAACTAAAAAGAATCCTGGAACGGACTGTAAGTACCCGTAAAAAGGATTGGGCAAGAAGCTTAGATGATGCTTTGTGGGCTTATAGAACAGCATTCAAGACCCCTACAGGGACCTCTCCATACCAGCTTGTGTATGGTAAGGCCTGTCATCTGCCCGTGGAACTGGAATACAAAGCCTACTGGGCAACCAGATTCCTAAACTTTGATGCCAAATTAGCTGGAGAAAAAAGATTGCTCCAGCTGAATGAGCTAGAGGAATTCAGATTTACTGCTTTCGAAAATGCCAGGCTTTACAAAGAGAAAGCAAAAAGGTGGCATGACAGAAAGCTGTCATCTAGAGTCTTTGAACCAGGACAGAAGATTCTGCTGTTTAACTCTAGGCTCAGGCTATTCCCCGGGAAACTGAAATCCTGGTGGAGGGGACCATATGTGATTACAACTGTGTCACCATATGGCTATGTGGAGCTTCAAGACATTGATTCTAATAAGAAGTTTATTGTTAATGGACAGAGAATCAAACATTATCTTGAAGGCAATGTTGAGCAATCATGCTCAAGGCTGAGGCTAGATTAAAAAGCTCAGCAAGGTCCAGCTAAAGACAATAAAGAAGCGCTTGTTGGGAGGCAACCCAGCCATTAGCAAAATTCTTTCTGTTATTTTATTTTATTCTATTCTATTCTTCATTTTATTTATTTTTAAAGCATATAAGTTCAATATTAACAAGGTAAAGAATCAATTGCATAAGTTCACAGGGCTATAGAAGGATTCAAAGCACAAAACAGGAAAAAGGAGCTCACTGGCAAGAAAACGCCAATAAGAGGCACAATTGGGCGTTAAACGCCCAAAAGGAGCATCTACTGGGCGTTTAACGCCAGTAGAGATAGCCATCTGGGCGTTAAATGCCAGAAAGAAGCAGCTTATGGGCGTTTAACGCCAGATTTACAACATCCTGGGCGTCCAGAAAAACGCCCAGTGACAAAGGAGTTTCTGGCGCTTAACGCCAGCTGGAAGTAACAGCTGGGCGTTAAACACCCAGACCAAGCACCAATTGGGCGTTAAACGCCCAAAACATGCAGCAGTTGGGCGTTTAATGCCAGGATTGTGGGGAGTAGGCAATTTCGTTTTCAATTCAAATTTTTTCCATTTTTTATGTTTCAATTCATGATTTCTTGCACAAACATGTTACAAATCATAATTTTTCAAATCCTTTTTCAAAAGATATCAAATGTATCTTAATTCATAAACCCTTTTTTTTATCCTCTTCAAATTATTTTCAAATCCTTTTCAAAACAAATCTATCTCTTTTCCTTCTACAATCTTTTCAACTCATCAATATCTTTTTCAAATCTTCACAACATCTTTTTCAAAACAAAGCTATCTTTTTCAAATATCTTCCATATTATTCATATCTTTTAAATTTTAAAGTGCATCCTTTTCCTATCATACTTATCTTTTACAAATCATATCTTTTATCATATCTTCTTCAAAATTTTCGAAAACCCACCCCCTTTCCTTCGGCTTGCCCCCCACCTCCACAATTCGGACTTGGCTCTCCTCAGATCCCTCTCCTTTCTTTTCTTTTGCTTGAGGACAAGCAAACCTCTAAGTTTGGTGTGTTTATCCATGATCACTAAGCCAATACCCACTAAGATAATGCCTCCTAAGGGAAAACAAACCAACTCAAGAGGGAAGAAAGAGAATATTCTAAAACCACTTTGGAATCAAGGGAAGTTCTTAACCAAAGAACATTCAGACCATTACTACAAAATAATGGGTCTAAGGTCAGTGATCCCGGAAGTTAAATTCGATTTGAAAGAAGACGAATATCCGGAGATCCAAGAGCAAATTCAAAACAGGAGCTGGGAAGTCCTAGCTAATCCTGAAACAAAGGTGGAAAGAAACATGGTTCAGGAATTCTACGCAAATCTGTGGCAGACGGACAGGCAGAGAATAGCGGGAACCGCATTCTATGACTATAGAACTCTGGTCAGAGGGAAGATTGTTCACACCCACCCTGACAAAATAAGGGAGATCTTCAAGCTGCCTCAGCTGCAAGATGACCCAGACTCCTTTAATAGGAGAATGATGAGATCAAACCTGAACTTGGACAAGATCCTAGAGGATATATGTCTCCCTGGAGCTAAATAGACAACCAACACAAAGGGTGCCCCGAACCAACTCAAAAGAGGAGATCTCAAACCAGTCGCCAGAGGCTGGCTGGACTTCATTGGGCACTCTATATTGCCTACTAGCAACCGCTCTGAGGTCACCATCAGAAGAGCAATGATGATTCATTGCATTATGCTGGAAAAAGAAGTGGAAGTTCATCAGCTGATTGCTTGTGAGCTTTACAAGATTGCAAACAAGAACTCCAAAGATGCCAGATTGGCTTATCTAAGCTTGGTCTCTCTGTTATGTAAAGATGCTGGGATAAAAATGGGAGTAGATGAGTACATCCCAGTTGAGCTATCAATCACCAAAAAGTCTATGGAAGGACACCAAGTGCAGGACGAACCCATCAAGAGGAGAGCACAGGAGTTCCTCCCGAAAATCCCTCAAATTGAATACTGGGAGCGCCTAGAAGCATCTGTCACCATAAGGCATCATTCTCATTTTAGAAAAAAGGCCCGAATAGAGAGAATAGGGGGCGAGCTCCACTAGGGAGCATTAGGAATACAGAACTCTCTCTCTTTAGTTTTTTTTGGGTTGAGAATTGAAGAAATTCTGTTTCAATCTCACCTTGAGAATTTTCTTGTTTACTTTCTCTGCACAATTGAATTTCCATTCCTGTTTACTACTTCACCTTCTCTTGGCTTCTGCAATTTACTTTCCTTTAATTTCTCTTGCAATTGTTCTTGTTGGATCAAGGAAGGATTTGAGATCTAGACTTGTTTTCTAGTCTCTTCCAACCCCTGAGATCTTCAACCTCTCATTTAGATTTTGCAATTGATCTGCATTTCATTTTCTATTCGGTTCCTCAATTCAATTTACATTAAGCCTGCTGCAAATCTCATTTACTTTCCTGCACGTGTGTTCCTCTGCATTTTACATTTGAGCCACTGTGATCTGAATTTACTTTTCATGAAATTTTAATTTCCTTGCAATTGTTCTAAGCTTTGATTTACTGCTTTCATTTAATTTCCCTGCACCCAATCCCCTTTACTTTCATGCAATTTACATTTCTTGCTCTTTAAGTTTCAATGCAATTTACTTTCTGCACTTTAATTTTCCTTGTCATTTACATTCTGTTGGCTTCAATGGTCACTCAAATCACTCAATGTTAGCTTGACTAAACTAATCACCCACTAAAATTGCTTGATCCATCAATCCCTGTGGGATCGACCTCACTCCCGTGAGTTATTATTACTTGATGTGACCCGGTGCACTTGCCGGTTAGATTTGGGTATTTTGGGAGAAATTTATTTTTCACCAAAATACTCATCAAGGAGGCAAAAATTTTTTGAGTTCTTAATAAGGAAAATTCTAATTATCTATATGTGGTGGCAATGCTTTTGTCTTCTGAATGAATGCCTGAACAGTGCATGCTTTTGATATTGAATTTTATGAATGTTAAAATTGTTGGCTCCTGAAAGAATGATGAGCAAGAGAAATGTTATTGATGATCTGAGGCCTAAGTGGCTAAACTAAGCTGTCCCTAACCATGTGCTTGTGGCGTGAAGGTGTCAAGTGAAAACTTGAGACTGAGCAGTTAAAGTCAAGGTCCAAAGCAAAAACAGAGTGTGCTTAAGAACTCTGGACACCTCTAATTGGGGAATTCAGCAAAGCTAAGTCACAACCTAAAAAGGTTCACCCAGTTTTGTGTCTGTGGCATTTATGTATCCGGTGGTAATACTGGAAAATAAAGTGCTTATGGCCACGGCCAAGACTCATAAAATAGTTGTGTTCAAGAATCAACATACTAAACTAGGAGAATCAATAATACTATCTGAATTCTGAGTTCCTATGGATGCCAATCATTCTGAATTTCAAAGGATAAAGTGAGATGCCAAAACTGTTCGGAAGCAAAAAGCTACAAGTCCCGCTCATCTGACTAGAATCTGAGCTTCACTTAAAAATCTGAGACATTATCGCTTCTTGATTTCTTTTCATCCTATTTTATTTGTCTAGTTGCTTGGGGACAAGCAACAGTTTAAGTTTGGTGTTGTGATGAGCGGATATTTTATACGCTTTTTGAGGGTAATTTCATGTAGTTTTTAGTATGTTTTAGTTAGTTTTTAGTATATTTTTATTAGTTTTCAGGCAAAATTTATATTTCTGGACTTTACTATGAGTTTGTGTGTTTTTCTGTGATTTCAGGTATTTTTTGGCTGAAATTAAGGGAGCTGAGCAAAAATCTGATTCAGGCTGAAAAAGGACTGCAGATGTTGTTGGATTCTGACCTCCTTGCACTCGAAATGGAGTTTCTGGAGCTACAGAAGTCCAAATTGTGCGCTCTCAATTGCGTTGGAAAGTAGACATCTAGGGCTTTCCAGCAATATATAATAGTTCATACTTTTCTCAAGGATAAATAATGTAAACTGGCGTTCAACGTCAGTTCCATGTTGCATTCTGGCGTTAAACGCTAGAAACAGGTTACAAGTTGGAGTTAAACACCAGAAACAGGTTACAACCTGGCATTTAACTCTGGAAACAGCCTAGGCACGTGTAAAGCTCAAGTCTCAGCCCCAGCACACACCAAGTGGGGCCCCAGAAGTGGATTTCTGCACTATCTATCTTAGTTTACTCATTTTCTGTAAACCTAGGTTACTAGTTTAGTATTTAAACAACTTTTAGAGATTTCTTCTGGACGTCATGACATTTTAGATATGAAATTTGTACTCTTTTACGGCATGAGTCTCTAAATTCCATTGTTGGGGGTGAGGAGCTCTGCTGTGTCTCGATGAATTAATGCAATTATTTCTGTTTTCTATTCAAACACGCTTGTTTCTATCTAAGATGTTCATTCGCACTTCAATATGATGGATGTGATGATCTGTGACACTCATCACCATTCTCAATCTATGAATGCGTGCCTGACAACCACTCCCGTTCTACCTTCGATTGAATGAGTATCTCTTGGATTCCTTAATCAGAATCTTCGTGGTATAAGCTAGAATCCATTGGCAGCATTCTTGAGAATCCGGAAAATCTAAACCTTGTCTGTGGTATTCCGAGTAGGATTCAGGGATTGAATGACTGTGACGAGCTTCAAACTCACAAGGGTTGGGCGTAGTGACAAACGCAAAAGGATCAATGGATCCTATTCCAGCATGAGTGAGAACCGATAGATGATTAGCCGTGCGGTGACAGCGCACCTGGACCATTTTCACTGAGAGGACGGATGGTAGCCATTGACAACGGTGATCCACCAACACACAGCTTGCCATAGGAGGAACCTTGCGTGCGTGAAGAAGAAGACAGGGGAAAGCAGAGATTCAGAAGACAAAGCATCTCCAAAACTCCAACATATTCTCCATTACTGCATAACAAGTATTTATTTCATGCTCTTTTATTTTTCGCAATTCAAACTGATAATCATAATTAATCTCCTGACTAAGATTTACAAGGTAACCATAGATTGCTTCAAGCCAACAATCTCCGTGGGATCGACCCTTACTCACGTAAGGTATTACTTGGACGACCCAGTGCACTTTCTGGTTAGTTATGCGGATTTATGAAAAGTGTGAATCATAATTTCATGCACCACAAGCTGAACTCCCTAGGGGAGTCAAAACTTCCAAATACCTCACTAAGTTTGTAAGAGAAGTGGGGAATCGACAATTGAGCATATAACTCGATATACAGTCGAAATAGGTGAAATGCCTTTACTTAGTTTTCAAATTTGTAACCTAACTCGATTCATAGTTAGGTTCAATTAAAAAGGAGTTTTCATGATCAATTCTTTAAAGGAGAAACGAAAGTAACTTTATCAGATTTATTTATAGTAAAAAGGAAAAAAGTTGAGTTAATTGATGACTATCTCATATGATTCAAGAATATGAAAAACAAGTGTTTTACTCCTATTCCTGATTCTGAAGTAGTCAAGATAGCTATCAATGGTTTCGATTTTAATATTCGAAAGAAATTAATGAATCAGCACTTTTTGGACTTGGCTCAATTAGCTGATAAAGTGCAACAAATTGAAAGTTAAATAAAGAGAAAGAAGAACTTGAGTCTAGCAAACGAAAACCCTTTTTTAATAAGAAGGTAAATTATGTTGACTATATGAGTGAAAAAGAGTCAAACAATGAGTTTTCTTTTGTTGCAGAATTAAAGGATGGACCTCATATGTGTGTCGATCTCTTAATCTAGCAAAAGATAAAAGTCCTTTGTCTGGAAGAAGTTATTCTTTTGAATTGACAAAAGCTGAACAAATTTTGACATATTATTAAAAGATAAATAGCTTGTACTCCCTGAAAGGAAAAGAATGCGATCTGTTTTTGAAATTAGAAATAGAAAGTTTGGTAAATTTCATCAAGCTCCTGGACATTATACTAATAATTGTGTCCATTTTAGGGACTTGATACAGAAGGCTATTGAAGATGGTCGACTAAAGTTCAGAGAAACCTGAGATGAAAGTAGACTCTGATCCTTTCCAGGTCATGTCGAACTTTGTTGAAATAGAGAAAATGGCTTTCTCGATCAACGTAGCCTCTGTCGAGCCTTAGGGGAAAGACGATAAATTTGAACTTGATATATTTGAAGTGAAAAGGCCTATTTATCCAAAGGAATTTTTTGGATTTTTTGCTAAGACAAAGAGAAGATGAAGGGAATGTTGCCATTTTCCCTCGATACAGCAGTTTGTTTGATGCATCAGCTGCTAAGGCTTTCAACTCTTACAAAAAGAGTAGAGAGAGGGTTTACTAGGAAGAGTTGAGGCAAGTGCAACTAAAGCAGAGAGGTAAAGTTTGAGACATCTCAATTTCACCTATTAAACATTAAATGTGCACTATCATCACAGTCGATCAGAAATCCTAAGGTGTGTTGAATCGAACTAGAGTTCCTCCCTCTAATGTATCGAAAAATAAATGAGTACAGAACAATGCTCCAAACTACTCAAGGTATTATAACTTCAATGTTCCTAGAGGAGGCTTTGGAAATTGGGCTTGAAAACATAAAAGAGTGCTTCTCGAAAAGGGGCAAGCAGAAGAGGTGGCAGTCGAGCTAGATCTTAACACAATGTTCAGGACAGAGCTCTCTTCATTCCAAGAGTTGTGACTAAAGCACAAGGGGCTTATGTCGACACAGAGGGTCCAGATCCAGAGTTGAGTAAAGAAAGCACACTACAAGAAAAAGGCCTATAGCCACGCTTTTTTCTTGCCACGCTTTAAAAGCGTGGCCAAAAGTAGTCAATGGCCACGCTTTTATGAGGGTGGCAATTGATTAGGGATTTGGGTACACTTTTTTGCCACGCTTAAAAAGCGTGGCGAAAGGAGTCTATGGCCACGCTTTTATGAGGGTAGCAATTGATTAGGAATTTGGCCACACTTTTTCTTGCCACGCTTAAAAAGCGTGGCCATAGAGAGAAACAAAGGCACTTTTAAAGCGTGGCGAAAAGTTTTTGATCTTGGCACGTTTTTAAAACGTCCCCATTTCTAATAACTCTATTGGCACCCTAGAAAAGCGTGCTGAAAAAGTTCTACTAAAAAAAAGAAACTCCCTCCCAAACGCGCTACACTAAGTCACTAACTCATCAGACTTCTACTCTTCTCCCCTATTACACACAAATGCTCTGAAAACCCTAACACTCAGACAGAGCTCATCTTCGGTGCTTGCACTCTCTCATCTGCCGGGGCTCCCTCCGTCGTCTCCCCTAACCCGTCTCTACTGGCGCTCACACTACCTCGGCACTCACTACTCACCGTGTCGGTTAGCCAATGGAGGTCGCCTTTCCTTCCTCCGCGCCGCCAGTCTTTGCCCTCCTTCCTCTATCGTCTCTTCTCATCTGCTTTACCGCCTTCGCTCCTTGTGTGCTCCGCTTCACTCTCTGTTGTTTTCGCCTCCCCTACCTTCTTTGCTGTTTATGTCATCTCTCTCAAGCCTCTCTGTTTCTATCTCTGCATCTAGAATGGAGCCTTAGGTAAATTATTTGGTCAAATTTTTCTTTGATCTGATTATTTGCTCTTAAATTTGATTTTTTGTTTTGATTTTTATGGTCACCGGGAACGGTGGAAGTTTTGGTTTTGTGAACGAGGACCTTCTCCAGAACACTCTGGCGAGGCTCCTGGCTCGTTGGTTCGCTTCCGCTGCTTGTGTCAGCAAATCATGGAGCTCTGTCTGCAATCGAATCCTTACTCGTCCAAAGCTCTCTTCTGCTCTTTCTCTCAATCCTTCACTTTCCGTGAGTTTCACCTATTTCTCCCAAATCAAAACATTTCTTAAAAGCTAGGGTTAATTGAAAATGGAAATGGAGCTTTGTGATTACATCAGCTTGTTTTTGGAGTAAAATTTTCGAATTTGTACTCAAAACAGTAAATGTTATGTTCTGATGAACTTAGGAAGATTGCATTTTCCCCTCAAATTGGTGATATATATGGAAATGAATTTAATGCTTGAATTTATGATAAGGACTAATTTTATGTTTTCTGAGTTACCAATTTGAGCATTTACCTTTAGTATTTATCTTTTTGATAACTCAAATGTATCATCAAATGTGAAAAAATTTGGTATGTGTTTCGACAGAAATGATGTTTGTGTGGATGTGTTGAGAGTCTTAAATGAATGGTTTGGAATAATGTGCATGTGTTGAATTTCCAGCATGGCGCGGAGGTTGTTGCGGCACTGGCAGCCATTTCCATAACTGTCGCCACACTTTTCGAAGATTCCGTTGACTGCTTTGATGATGGTAGAAAATCCGAACCACAGCCTACTTTCTACGACGAGCTCATTCTCCCTGCCGGTTACCTCTGCGCCGAATACATGGTAACCCCTCACTCTCTATACCTTACTTCAACAACCAATTCACTCGACCTCTTCTTTCCTTCTCTCTTAAACATTGAATATTTGATATTTTAAATTGATATTATTTGCAATTGCTAAAATTCAACCTTTAATGCTTTGATTTGTTAATGCTAAAATTGGATTATTTAGATTATTATTCATGTGTTATTATTATTGTCATTATTCGTCTACTAATATTAATAGTGTCTTTTGGTGTCAGCTAATAGCTAAGTGTTAGAGGGTTGTTGTTTTAATTTGTCCTGTTTTGTGTGTTGATTTTCATATAATGTGCTCCAATTCTTTTATAATGGACATATGTACTCTTTTAATTATAAACTTAATTTGTACACAACCTTATTAATATATAAAAAATTTAATCATAGATTTTAGCAAATAAACAGTCATTTTGAGAAAATTAAGGGTAAATTTGGTTTGTATTTTTATTTTTTATTCTCATTCAGTCTTTTCTAGTTTTAGAAATTTATAAAAGAAAATTGAAATTAAACAATAAAAATAATAAATTTATTAAATGAAATTTTTAATCTACATTATCTATTTACAATAAAGCTAGATCAATTATTCAAAGGGCAAATTGGCCATGTATGCTTATTAAACAAAGTACAATAATCTTATAATAAAGAGTTCTAGGATGAGTAATCCTATCCCTTTTACCATGAGTTTTCTACCTAGGTTGCGGTTAAATGGTGTACCACCACCTAGAAGATAATACGTTCAAATATGAGTCCGACAACCTATATATACTTGGGGCTAATAGATGATCAAACATCAAATTATCAAAGTTTTTTTTTAAAAAAAAGAGAGTATTAATGTGACAGTGGATACACTAAAATAGTTTGCCTAAGGTGCTTACTTGGATTGGTGGGAATGCTTTGTTCACTCCTGAAAAAGTTTCCAGGATCAACAACAGTCTTAATCTTCACTAAGGGGGAGGGGGTGGTGATTAAACTGAAAATAATATCAGTGCATTTATAATGAAATGCTTCTTAAAGTTTTGGTCATAGAATTTAACTAGCTTCTTTTTTTTATTTACCGATGTCATTTTTAATATCCTAATTCCTGCTCTCTATTAGGCATTCAGTTCACTGTTTTCACTATACAAACTGCTTTAACTAATTTACTTAAATTGTTGAGAAATTGAGATAAGCTGATCTTAATTAACCAGTACAATCATTGGTATTACAAAATTTTAGAGCTAGATTTCCTGTTGCGGTGTGATTTAGTTTTTTTTTTTTATATTTACACGTTTCCAATATCCACTTGAAAGGCATAATTAATGATACCATTTATGGGTAAGCCACTTAAGGTTCTGTGGTTATAAGATTTGCAGGTAATTTCTATGTTATATGTTCCAGTGTTGGTATTGAATCTGCTTTAGTTTTATTTCCCATGATGTGACAGCAACTAAAAGAAATGAATTTAAGGATTATTTTTTGAAGCGAGAGTTGCTCATGGGAATATATGAGAAGGGTTTTAAAAATGGGACAGTTTCCAATTGCTTTTACTAGTAGTGACATTCTTGCAAGGGCTAAAAATGGGACAGGCAAAACAGCTGCATTTTGCATTCCT
>NC_029789.2:114620457-114681948 GCF_000816755.2 Arachis ipaensis
GCAAATTGGCCATGTATGCTTATTAAACAAAGTACAATAATCTTATAATAAAGAGTTCTAGGATGAGTAATCCTATCCCTTTTACCATGAGTTTTCTACCTAGGTTGCGGTTAAATGGTGTACCACCACCTAGAAGATAATACGTTCAAATATGAGTCCGACAACCTATATATACTTGGGGCTAATAGATGATCAAACATCAAATTATCAAAGTTTTTTTTTAAAAAAAAGAGAGTATTAATGTGACAGTGGATACACTAAAATAGTTTGCCTAAGGTGCTTACTTGGATTGGTGGGAATGCTTTGTTCACTCCTGAAAAAGTTTCCAGGATCAACAACAGTCTTAATCTTCACTAAGGGGGAGGGGGTGGTGATTAAACTGAAAATAATATCAGTGCATTTATAATGAAATGCTTCTTAAAGTTTTGGTCATAGAATTTAACTAGCTTCTTTTTTTTATTTACCGATGTCATTTTTAATATCCTAATTCCTGCTCTCTATTAGGCATTCAGTTCACTGTTTTCACTATACAAACTGCTTTAACTAATTTACTTAAATTGTTGAGAAATTGAGATAAGCTGATCTTAATTAACCAGTACAATCATTGGTATTACAAAATTTTAGAGCTAGATTTCCTGTTGCGGTGTGATTTAGTTTTTTTTTTTTATATTTACACGTTTCCAATATCCACTTGAAAGGCATAATTAATGATACCATTTATGGGTAAGCCACTTAAGGTTCTGTGGTTATAAGATTTGCAGGTAATTTCTATGTTATATGTTCCAGTGTTGGTATTGAATCTGCTTTAGTTTTATTTCCCATGATGTGACAGCAACTAAAAGAAATGAATTTAAGGATTATTTTTTGAAGCGAGAGTTGCTCATGGGAATATATGAGAAGGGTTTTAAAAATGGGACAGTTTCCAATTGCTTTTACTAGTAGTGACATTCTTGCAAGGGCTAAAAATGGGACAGGCAAAACAGCTGCATTTTGCATTCCTGCATTGGAAAAAATTGACCAGGATAACAATGTTATTCAAGGTTTGACTTCTTTCTCTTACCTTTATCTTTCTATTAGATTCTCATGAGTTCCATTGAGAGGACTATCATATTTATTGTAGTTCAAGGCCAGTTTGGATGAACTTCTCAGGGAACAAGCTTGCACTGGTACCTGTGCGTACACATACATCGCTGAAATTGCACTTGTGCGTATGCACAGGGGGTTGTGCGTACGCATACATGGCTGTGTGCTTCTCCTTTGTTTTCTTCATATTTTCTCCCTTTGTACATACTTCTTTCCACTTTTGACTTGCCAAACTTGCCTCTAGGACCTAAAATCACTCAACAAACATGTCATGGCATCGAATGGCATAAAAGTGGGATTAAAATCTCTAATTTAAGCTCAAAAACACATGTTTTCACATTTAGGCACAATCTAGAGAGAAAACACAAAAGCATGCTATTTTAGTGAATAAGTGTGAGTTTATGTGATGAAATCCATTCAAATCAACCCAAAATATATCGTCAAATATGGATTCATCAATTCCCCCACACTTAAACAATAGCATGTCCTCCTGCTAAGCACAATAAAAGGAGAAGGGCAAAAGGGTAAGCAACTTATTCAATGCAACTATCTATGTGTATGCAACTATGCAAAATGCTATTTATCTATATCTATACTATAATTTCCTATTGAGTTTGGCACAAAACAAACAAGAGATTCCAATCAATCCAAAACAAGCCTTAGGGCTAAGGCAAAGAATTAATGCACTATGATCAATGTCCAAAGAATTGAATTGAAATTTTCAAACTAGCAACCAAACAACATGCAAGAAGATACAATATAAGGGACAAGAACATAGAATTGAGCGATCGAACCCCTCACCGGATGTGTATTCACTCTATTCGCTCAATGGTTAGGGCTTAATCACTCAATTCTCCTTTAATCATGCTTTTCAAATATTTTCAAGTCATCTAACAATCAACTAATATTTGATGCATGAAAAACAAATATCATGAGGTCTTTGGAGGGTTGTAATGGGGCTAGGGTCAAGGTAAGATCAATATGGTTAAGTGAACTTAGTGAATTAGATCTTTGATTAGCTCAAGTGTCCACCTAATCCTATACCATCCCATATACACATAACAAAACCACCTAACTACCCATTTATCTTCTATCTCACATTTACTTATGCATTTTCTTTCCACAACATGAACATATGCATCGTTTATCCATCTTTTTATTTCATATACAATTATGCATAAGATTTTCTTCTATTTTTTTTAAAACAAATCCTTGTTTTTGTCAATAAGAGAAGATGCAAATGTCTTGAACAATAATGCATGAGTATTACCCTATTATCCAAATTTTTACAATGGAAATCCCAAATAAGCTTATCACCAATGTTTTCCGACAATTTTCTCCCATACTTAGAGTACACATACTACTCCACCCAAGCTAATCAAAGAGTAATCCAAGGACATCAATGGTTTTTCGCTTTAGGGAGAATAATATGCTTAGAATTAGAACAAAAAGGGATTTAAAGGCTCAAAAGGGTTTACAAAGGTGAATGCAAGGGTTGGCCATATAGGTTAGTGAGTTCAATATCAAAAATGGCCTCAATCATACTAAATACAATCAAACATAAAAAATAAGACATATAGATTCATGCAAATCTAAGATCACAATCATCAAAAGGAGTATAATCACACAAGAACAAACTTTATGGTTGGAAATGTGCAACCATCTATTAGAGCTCAAATCTCACAAGGTATGTTGTTCTATCTCTTTTTCTATGTTCTATGAAAAAGGATGCTTCAAGCAAGTTGAAAAATAATTTTTAATTCAATCAATGGTACGTCCTAAGAAAGATTTCATGAAAATTTCTTGTTGTTTCACAAAACTTATTCCCTATATGTATATATGTTGTGATGGATGCAATTTTCAAAATTCCTAGTTCTATTCCTAATTTTCAACATCACAAAAATTAACATGAACAATTAGGACAAAATTGAACTAGGTGCTATACTATTCACATCATCCAATCACAACTTCTATCTATAAAATATATACTAAGAAAAAGATGAAAAATACAACATACAAATATTTACTAAAATAGAACTAGAAGCAAGATATATACAAGCAAACTAAGCAAAGTATAATGTAATAAAATACTAACAAATATTCACAAAAACATATCTACAAAAACAAGAAAATGATGCAAAGTGTTAGTAAGAGAAAGTTTACGCCCCAAAATGACGAATCCTCCCCCACACTTAAGCATTGCACAGTCCTCCGTGCACGAACACGATCCGGGGAGAATGTCTCTAAGTTCTTCCACCTTTGGTTGGCAGATGCGGGGGCTTGGGTTGTGTGAAAACCGCCAAGTCCAATGCATTCTCGGCATCTTCGTCCATGGTATCCTTCTCCTCTTCCGACTCCTTGCCTTCATGTCTCATCCTCGAAAAGAATGAATAAAGTATAATTAGAACTCATAGGACAAGTAGCACAAAAATGGCAAAGGAGTAAGCAAATAATCATCTAATTGAGAAAGTTTGCATAGTGGTGTTGTATGATGAAAATGATGAGCCATGTGTGTATTCCAATTATGTGCGCGGTTGGAACACACAATGACCGGTTAAAATGGCATCCACACGATAAAAAAGTAAGCATGGGTTCCTCAATTAAATGGCTTAAGATGTAACTAAGAGATGAGCATCAATTAAAACACAAGCAAGCTTAGGCAATTACAACAAGAGTGAATTGAATTTAGAAAATATTGGATATTGAAGTTGTGAAAGTAAAAGAGCAAAAGTGATATAAATTAGCACAACAACAATAACCAATGCAATGATGAAAAGGAAATTACTTATTCATCCTTAGGAATAATCAAATAATCACATGGTTAAGGTGTTTGTTATAAAAAGTCTTGATAAGTATCAAGTCAAGTCAACTCAAACAAATGCAGGGCATTAATAAGAAACAAGGACCTTGTGATGTGATTATATTGACTTAAAAACTATGATAAACAAGCAATTCAATTCAATTCACTCAATTCCATGCGCACTCATAAAAGTTTCACCTAATATGCAACAAAATGTACATGTGCAAATCCAATTAGGTGCTAGTAATTTAAGGCAAAGTATAAGTGCAACTATGAAATTCAATCAACAAACAACCCAATCAACATCAAACAAACACTTACAACTTATTTAATTACTAAGATGAAAAATGGAATACAAAGAAAACTAAGTAAAACAAGTAGAAAAACATGGAAAAAGCAAGGTAAGGGAGCGGTTAGGGCTTAAGGAAAAGCACAAACAAACTTTTTCCCAAAACAGCACTTGTGCGTACGCACAGGTATGTGTGCGTATGCACACAAGGTGGAACAGGGGAGGGAGTGCACTCGCACAAGGTGTGCGAGTGCTCCGAACAGAACGGGGATATAGACGTGTGCGCACGTACAAGCCTGTGCACGCGCACGGAACTTTTTTTTTTAAAAGAAAGGATCATGTGTGCGTACGTACACAAGTCCGTGCATGCGCACAAGAATGAAAAGGGGCAGGGGTTCACGCGCATAAGCTGTGCCAACGCTCCACCAGAGTGGTTACAAGTTGGTGTACGGACGCATAAGCCTGTGCGGCCGCACAGAAAGCGCAATAAGGAACATGCATGCATACGCACAAGATGGTGCGCACGCACAGACCAAGGAAAACAGGGGAGCGCCCACGTACAGACCGTGCTGGCACTGCAAACAGAGGGCGATACAAAGAGTGTGCAGGCGCACAGGCTTGTGCGCTCGCACAAGTCGCAAAACTCCCAGTTGTGTGCGCACGCACAGCAGCGTGCATACGCACAGATGCCCTATTTTAAAAAATTTTTTCTTTCAAAAACTAAAGTTCCAAGCCTTAGTACAATCAAAATCTCAACCCCAAACATTCAAAACTTCACCGAATCATGATCCATATGAAAATCAACCTATCTAAACTCAAAATTGAACTAATCCTAGGCTAACTAAGACAAGCAAACATGCAATAAACTAGGACTATAAATAAAGAAAAAGGGTAAGAGAGATGTTACCATGGTGGGGTGTCTCCCACCTAACACTTTGATTTATAGTCCTAAGTTGGACTCTTTGAGGAGACTCTTGCTAGGGTGGCTTGTGTTTCCACTCCTCCTTGAATCTCCATCCAAGCTTGCACTTAGAGGCTCCTTCGGGATCCCATATTCTAGGCATCCGGTCACCTTCTTGTTGATCTTCATGCTTCAAGACGGATGGACAAACTCTTAATTTACCCTTGTAGCACCCTAACATTCTCCGAAAATCACTCCATTGTGCTTCACACCATGCTTGAATTCCAATTCTTAAATTGGTTTTCTTGAAGAACCTTGGATTCAATTGGCAACCAACCCTTCTTTCTCCACCATGTACCAACCCAAGAAGGAGTTTGAGTTGGTAATCCGTTTCCAAGATAGCATATTGATGGGGGCCAAGGAAGCTCCTAGATGAAATTGCCACCCACTCAATATGTTCTTGGTTGACAACTCCTTCCTTGCCAACGTCTTCTTCCTCTTCCCTATCACTCACATCATAACAAGGAGGTTGTGAGAAGTCTACCTCCAGGTCTTTCTCAAACTCAATAGGAAGAGGCTCATTGGGATCATTAAGAGGATTGACCAAGGAGGACAAAAAATCATCAATGATGGAATCCTCATCTTGATTAATCTCCCTCAATTCTCCCCTTCTCTCCTCCGGTTCAAATACTCCACTTTCTCCCTCTTGTTTCACTTTATGCTCTAACCCTTCTTCTTTTCCTTATGGCTCCATGCCCTCCTCTTCACCTAAAGCTTTAGTTGAACCTCCACATTTCTCAAGAGGAATGCCTTGATCGGATGAGTGTAGTGGGAGCAAGTGGTCCACCGCCTCGGCTATGGTAGCCATGAATTGCCCTTGTATCCTTCGGAATCCTTCTTGCTCTTGTAGAAAACCTTGAAGGTCTTGGTGGTCTTGGGCTAAGGGTTGGAGAATTTCACATTGTGATGAAAAAAGGGTTTCATTGTTTGGGAGAAAGGTTGTATATGTGGGAGGTGATTCATGTTGGCAAGTGTTTAGAGGTGGTATGTAAGAAGGTGTATGGTGGTGGTGGTGTGGTGTTTGAAAATATGGTGATTGAGGGTTATGTTGGGGGTATGGATCATAGGTATATGGTGGTGGAGGTGTATAATCAAAGTGAAATCCACCATATCCTTGGGTTGGGTATGTACATTGGGAAGGGTATGGTTCATTGTAGTATAGAGGAGGTTGCTCCTCCCAAAAGTTATGCTCCATTCCCATGATGCAATCTAAAATTGAAGTTATCAATCCCTACAAAATGATCACAACCAAACTCCAAACCAAGAGGTGATAACTCATAAAAAAATTAGAAAATAAAAACTAAAGACATCAATTAACAAAATAAACAAAATTCTAATTAATAGCAAAAACAAACAAACCAAAAAGTATCTATTCACACTATAGACATATTTACAACAACCAAAATATAGCACTCATGGCGCTAGTTCTCCGGCAATGGCGCCAAAATTTGACAAGAGACCAAATTGTAGGTTAGGATTTTCTCCAAATAGATCTTCGTTGCAAGTATAGCTCCGAACCAACAATTGGCCAATAATCAAATTATTATTCTAAAGATTGTCACAATTCAAAGCAAATATAAACCGAGAGTATTTAGACTCCTGGGTCATTCTCCCTAGGAACTAATGCCGATGAGCGCATACAATTTTGGTTGTGAGAAGCAAGGGGGTTTCAATGATTGAAATAAAAAAATAAAAAGATAAAAGAACAAGACAAAATTACAATTAATAAACTAATAAAGGAATAAAAGAACTATGTATGAAATATGGACAAGTGATGCTATAGAGTGATGGAAAAGTGGTTCAAAACATAAATGAAACCTTGACTTGGGATGAGTTATGGAATCCCTTCCTTGCCATAACCACAACTATGATAATTGTGATGGATTAATCTCACTAAGTCAATCCTTAACATCGAAGGATAAGTCAAGTGAGCATAATTGTCATTAATCCACAAATCCTAGTTAACTTACCAAATTAATTGATAAAAAGCTAGCGTTAGTGGAAACAATAACAACTAACAATCCAAGAATTATCACTAAATGTTAGACATTATGGCTCTAATAATCCATAAACTTATTTTTGCCAAGCCAAGGGGTGGAAATTATCCCATAATCAAAATTGGCATTTCATCAAACACCTAATATGCATAATCATAAAATATGGCAAAATTGGGAAAATGATGAAAGCTATAAACCACAAATGATCAAAATCAATAAAAGCAACTCAAACAAACATATAATAAGCATCAAACATTAAATTCATGAACTCAAACTCAAAATTTCAAAACCATGTATATATTGACAAGAGAAATGAAAATGCAAGAAAGTGTAGAACAAGTAATGTAATAAAAGAGAAATTAAAGAAATACTTACAATGAGATAGCAAAATCCAAGACCAAAATTGACTATAAAATGCTACATTGAAGATGGAAATGAAACCCTAAGAGAGAAATTCTACACTACTCCTACTCCTACTCCTATGGAAGCTTCCTAAAACTAATCTAAGCTAATAAAACCTAAAGAAAACCTAATGACTTGATATGTGGTGTTGCTCCCTTCAAATAGTATTTGATTTCAGCATCCAAGCCTTTAGAAATGGGCCAAAAGAGCCCTAAAATCGTGAGTCACATGCATTTTTAATGAAGGCACGCACTCGTACCTGTGCGTACGCATGATGCGTGAGCATCTTTCCTATCTTTTCCTAGTGAATTTGTATTCAATTTGTTGAGTTTAATCAAGAATTAATTATCTTTTACCCACTATGGATGCTACTTTGAGTCATGTGCAATTCTGTTTATTTTAGGTAGCATTCGGCTGGATTTGATGGAGTTTCCACAGAAAAAGAGAAGAAGGCGAATGATGCTGTCAACCCTAACCTCTCTGCACTCAAACCTGAATAACTCGAGTTACAGAGGTCTGATTAACGTGATTCTAGTGGCATTAGAAAGCTAACTTTCAGAGCTTTCCAACGATATATAATAGTATATACTTCTCTTCCATCTGTACGGTCAAGGTGGCACCTAACTTGGAATTTCTCAAGTTAGGCGCCAGAACCACAAATTCTCCAAAAGTACATGATTATAGGCGCCAGTTAAAAAGGGAGCAGTGGTCCCCCTTCCATCTACTTGATGCTTCACGATTGTTTTTGATTTAATTTTAATTAAATCTTTTATTTTAATTACAAATAGGAAAAGATATTATTTAGTTTTAGAAAATATATTTTACATTAATTAGGATTAGATATAAAAGGAATCTTCATCTCTTCTCTTGAACCTCATTCCACAATTTACAGTTTTTCAGAATCCTTATTTTCTCTCTGAACCATGAGCAACTAAACCTCCACTGTTAAGGTTAGGAGCGCTGTCTATTGTATGGATTGATACTATTATTTTTCTATTTTAATTCATGTACTGATTTATATTTCAAGAATTATTTCGTTCTTTATTTTATGAATTTGGGTGGAACGAAAGTATGACCCTTGTTCTAATTGAGTTCTTGTATAACTTGGAAAAGCTCTTTACTTGAATAACAGTTTGAAAATATATTCTCCTAAATTCTAATTATCTGGACTTAACAGGATACGTGACATATAATCCTCTTATATTTGGGTAATTAGGATTTCTGTAGCATATAAATTAGAATTGAACTTCACCCTCTAATTGGAATTAAGTGACCAAGGAATTGGCAGTTGATGAATTTTAGAGGAGACTAAAAAGGTCTAAGGAATTAGGGTTTAGTCACATATAGTTTGCCATGAATTAAATCTTGCATGATTAAAATAGTTAGTAAGAAAAGTCAATCCGGAAAATAGATAACTCTGAAGCCTTAACTGTTTCTCCGTATATTATTACTGCTGCTTTCTAATATTCTGAATTACTATTAATGCTTTTGAACCTTCAAATATCATTTTCTATTTGTCTAACTAAGTAAATCATTTAACCATTGTTGCTTAATCCATCAATCCTCGTGGGATCGACCCTCATTCACTTGAGGTACTACTTGGTATGACCCGGTGCACTTGACGGTTAGTTTGTGGTTATAAATTTCGCACCAACACACAGGGGGTTGTGCGTACGCACACATGGCTGTGTGTTTCTCCTTTGTTTTCTTCATGTTTTCTTCCTTTGTACATGCTTCCTTCCACTTTTTCCTTGCCAAACTTGCCTCTAGGACCTAAAATCACTCAACAAACATGTCATGGCATCGAATGGTATAAAAGTGGAATTAAAATCACTAATTTAAGCTCAAAAATGTATGTTTTCACATTTAGGCACAATCTAGAGAGAAAACACAAAAGCATGCTATTTTAGTGAATAAGTGTGAGTTTATGTGATGAAATCCATTCAAATCAACCCAAAATATATCGTCAAATATGGATTCATCAGTGATTCAATAACATTTCTTAATTCCCTTCTTAGAAATTCATTTTTGTTTATGTTTGTAAATTTCATGTACACTGTCGTTGCGTGTATAGAGATGACATGGTTAATTTGGTTTGAATTCTATTAATGTAATATTACTTTTTATTGATTAATTTTTTTTAAATGACATTTACATATTTTTGTCAATATTTTTTTATTATTTTTGGAGTGTATTTGAGTGCATGTAAAAGTATATACTAATTTTTTTAATTTGATAAGGATATAGCTACGGTTTTAAAGCGTGGCAATAGGTTTACTTCTAGGTACGTTTAAAAGCGTAGCCTTATTGTTCCCTATCGGCACGCTTTTGAAGTGTACACAAAACCAACATTCTGGGCACGCTTCAAAATTGTGGCGATATGTAGGCTTTTCGGTACGCTTCTCAAGCATAGCTATAGGTTAATAACTATGGCCATGCTTTTTAAGCGTGGCAAGAGATGAAAGCATGCCAACAAAAGAAGCGTGCCGATAGATCCATAAAAGCGTGGCGATAGAGCAACCAGCACGCTTGCAGATGTGACCCTTTCAAAAGCATGCCGATAGCTCAAAAAGCATGGCAGAAAGCTTATTTTCTTGTAGTGGCAAGTCACCTCAGAAGCAAGAGTAGAAAAAGGGTAAGGCATCCTTAATTAGGGATCAGGAACCAAATGATGCGTCGAAAGAGACATCCATGACCAAGCTAATTTCCAAGTCAAAAGAGGACGAAGAAGCATTAACAGAGACTTTTGACTATAGATTTGAGGATGACTTCGACGTAATGTTTGGAGAAACTGGGTTTGGATATGTGGCCATGATGACAAGTCATCTTATGCTAGCTTTTCAAGCATTTTTTACTTGTTTCATTAGGTTTTATACACTTTCTTGCATTATAAGTTAGTGATTTGGAGTGGATTTGCATGGTTATGTCAATTCAAGCAACCATCATTCATTTGGCACAAAATCACATGGTTTAAGCTATAATTAGTTGGTTTTTGAATGATTTAGAAGTTTTGTGAATTTGGTGATGCTTTGATTGGTTGTTTTGATTACTTGTAGGTGAAGAAATGATGAAAAAAAAAAGAAAAAAAGAACCTTAGAGCATGCTTTGGACCTTAGACCACGCTTTGAAAAGCGTGACCCAAGGCACAAAAGCGTCACGCATCAAGAAAGCAAGGGTGAAGTGCTCTCTAATTGAGTGCAGCGCTCTCTATTTGAGCGCCCAAACCAAGCGCCCAGCACCAAAGTGACAAGACCAAAGAAGCAAAGGCATGGCGCTACGTTGATGGACCAAACGGAGCGCCACAAGGATGCCAAATTACAAGGGCAGCGCTCACTTGAATGGAGCACTACGTTAACTAATTTGCCTTTTTCATGGCCTCCCCTGAAGAAAGCAAGGTGCAATATCAAGAAATGGGGCAGCCAAGGTTCGAACCAAGCACAAGGGAGTGCTATACGCTACACCAAGCAAGGAAGCATCCAAAATGGCCTCACCAAGGCTCAAAGAGGGAGCCTCACTCAAAGCAAAGGGCGCTACGTTAGAATACCTAACTGAGCGCTACTTGGGGATGAAGAAATTGGCAAAATGGGTTCACCAGGGCTCGAAGTGAAGACCAACTCAAAAGCAAAGGAGTGCTGCGTTACCTTACCAAATGTAGTGCTATGAAGAGGCTTGGTTCGAAGCCTGGGGAGAGCAAATTGAGCGCTACGTTATTTGAGCTAATGGAGCGCTTCCCTGGGAGGTGTCCCTGGGCCCAATTTCAATTAAATGCCACCTTGGATCAAATTCTTCACCAATTTGAAAGAGCCCACTCCAAATTCTAAAATAAAAAATTAGAAAGTATATAAATAGGACTTAATTTGATTTGTGGGGGACCTTCTTTTCATTTTTTTTAGTTTTACCTTTAGCTCATTTTTACTTTTTAGATCAATTTTAGTTTTCATTTTGAATTTTGGGAATTGGGATTGAGATATGAGTTTTCTTACTGATTGTTCTTGCTTTGGCAATTTCTACTTTCTGTTTTAAATTTTGGATTGAGATTGAAGAAGTTCTGATTCAATTCTTGATTTGAAATTTATCTTTGTTCTTCTTCTGCATAATTCTAATTTCATTTGCTGTTTTCATTTCTCTTCTTCTGCAACTTTTGCTTTTCTGTTTTGGATCTTGAATTGAGATTGAAGAGCTTCATTGATTCAAATTCTGAGAATCATCTTCCACTCTTCCTCTCAATTGATCTAAGGATTGGGTTTTAATCTTCTCTGCTATTTTTAAATTTCATTTTCCTTTGCAATTACTTTTCTGTTTAATCAAGAGAGCAATTGAGATCTAGATCTGCTTTCTAATCTCATTTCTCTTCTTCGATCTTCAATTTCTCTTTTAGATTTCACAATTGAGCTAAGTTTACTTTCTGTTTTGTTCTTCAAGCAATTTTACCTTTCTGTTTAGATTTTCTGCAACTTATTTCATCTTCTACTTCTCTGATTAATTCCTCTTTACATTCTCTTGTTGAATTCTGAATCCCAGCTCCCGCATCCCTTTACTATTTAGGCAATTTACATTACATGCACTCTAAGATTCAGCTATCTACATTTCTTGCAATCTAAGCTTCAGTCATTTACATTACTTGCACTTTAAGATTCAGCTCTTTTAATTTCTTGCAATTTAAGTTTCATGTAATTTACTCTTCTGCACTTTACTTTTCTGTCAATTTCCCCTCTCCCTTTTATTTTCATACAATTTAGCTTCTGCTATTCAAGTTTCACTCAAATCATTATCTATTTGCTTAACTAAATTCATTATCTAACTAAAATTGATCAATCCATCAATCCCTGTGGGATTGACCTCACTCATGTGAGTAATTACTACTTGATGCGACCCGGTACACTTGCCGGTGAGTTTAGGTGTTGGAATCTCATTTCCAACCCATCAAGTTTTTGGCACCGTTGCCGGGGATTGATCTAGATTGATGGTGCACGGAATTCTGATCATCAATGGCGCCGACAACTTGGTACGCACAATTGTAATCTCAACTCTTTGTCACAACTCCGCACAACTAACCAGCAAGTGTACTAGGTCGTCCAAGTAATAAACCTTACGTGAGTAAGGGTCGATCCCACGGAGATTGTCGGCTTGAAGCAAGATATGGTCACCTTGTAAATCTCAGTCAGGTGGATTCAAATGGTTATAGAGAATTGATAATTAAAAGGTGAATAAAATATAAAATAAGATAGAGATACTTATGTAATTCATTGGTGAGAATTTCAGATAAGCGTATGAAGAAGCTTTGTTCTTCCTGAACTTCTGCTTTTCTATTGTCTTCATCCAATCATTCATACTCCTTTCCATGGCAAGCTTTATGTTGGGTTTCACCGTTGTCAATGGCTACCTCCCGTCCTCTCAGTGAAAATGGTCCAAATACGCTATCACCGCACGGCTAATCATCTGTCGGTTCTCGATCATGTTGGAATAGGATCCATTGATCCTTTTGCATCTGTCACTACGCCCAACACTCACGAGTTTGAAGCTCGTCACAGTCATCCCTTCCCAGATCCTACTCGGAATACCACAGACAAGGTTTAGACTTTCCGGATCTCAGGAATGGCCGCCAATAATTCTAGCCTATACCACGAAGGTTCTAATCTTAGATTAGAAACCCAAGAGAATATACTCCAGCTGTCGTCCAATGACTACGTTGAACATCATGTAGATAGCTTTGTGGTTGTCAGGCACGCGACCTTGGCTAAGCGAGTAATGAAGATTGGGTGATTGTCACAGGTCACCCCTTCATTCTGACTTAACTGAATTAAGTACGAGAGTATATCTTGGAGAAGAAATAGGCTTGAGTTGAATAGAAAAACAATAGTACTTTGCATTAATTCATGAAGAACAGCAGAGCTCCACACCTTAATCTATGGTGTGTAGAAACTCCACCGTTGAAAATACATAAGAACAAAAGGGTCTAGGCATGGCCGAATGGCCAGCCTCTCAAAGATGAACATACAAGTTCAAAAGATTATATGATCAAAAGTATGAAAATATAATAGCAAAAGGTCCTATGTATAGAAAACTAGTAGCCTAGGGTTACAGAAATAAGTAATTAATGCAGAAATCTTCTTCCTGGCCCATTTGGTGTGTGCTTAGGATGAGCATTGAAGCTTTCACATATAGAGACTTTTCTTAGAGTTAAATGCCAGCTTTTGTGCCAGTTTGGGCGTTTAACTCCAGCTTTTATGCCAGTTCTGGCGTTTTGACGCCAGAATTTTTATGCTGACTTGGAACACCGGTTTGGGCCATCAAATCTCGGGCAAAGTATGGACTATTATATATTTCTAGAAAGCCCAGGATGTCTACTTTCCAACGCAATTGAGAGCGTGCCAATTGGGCTTTTGTATCTCCAGAAAATCCACTTCGAGTGAAGGGAGGTCATAATCCAACAGCATTTGTAGTCCTTTTTCAGCCTCTGAATCAAATTTTTGCCCAGGTCCCTCAATTTCAGTCAGAAAATACCTGAAATCACAGAAAAACACACAAACTCATAGTAAAGTCCAAAAATGTGATTTTTATTTAAAAACTAATAAAAATATAATAAAAACTAACTAAAACATACTAAAAACTATCTAAAAATAATGCCAAAAAGCGTATAAATTATCCGCTCATCACAACACCAAACTTAAATTGTTGCTTGTCCCCAAGCAACTAAAAACTAAGTAGGATGAAAAGAAGAGAATATACAATGAATTCCAAAAACATCTATGAAGATCAGTCTTAATTAGATGAGCGGGGCTATTAGCTTTTTACTTTTGAACAGTTTTGGCATCTCACTTTATCCTTTGAAGTTTAGAATGATTGGCATCTATAGGAACTCAGAATTTTAGATAGTGTTATTGATTCTCCTAGTTCAGTATGTTGATTCTTGAACACAGCTACTTTATGAGTCTTGGCCGTGATCCTAAGCATTTTGTTTTTCAGTATTACCACCGGATACATAAATGCCACAGACACATAACTGGGTGAACCTTTTCAAATTGTGACTCAGCTTTGCTAAAGTCCCCAATTAGAGGTGTTCAGAGCTCTTAAGCACACTCTTTTTGCTTTGGACTACGATTTTAACCGCTCAGTCTCAAGTTTTCACTTGACACCTTCACGCCACAAGCACATGGTTAGGGACATCTTGGTTTAGCCGTTTAGGCCAGGATTTTATTCCTGTGGGCCCTCCTATCTATTGATGCTCAAAGCCTTGGATCCTTTTTATTTTACCCTTGCCTTTTGGTTTAAAGGGCTATTGGCTTTTTCTGCTTGCTTTTTTTTTTTCTTTCTTTTCTTTTTGCCATTTTTTTTCGCATATATTTTTTTCTGCAAGCTTTTCACTGCTTTTTCTTGCTTCAAGAATCAATTTTTATGATTTTTCAGATTATCAATAACATTTCTCCTTTTTCATCATTCTTTTAAGTGCCAACAATTTTAACATTCATAGACAACAAATTCAAAAATATGCACTGTTCAAGCATTCATTTAGAAAACAAAAAAATTGCCACCACATCAAAATAATTAAACTATTTTAAAATTGAAAATTCATGTATCTCTTTTTCTTTTTTAATTAAAAACATTTTTCATTTAATAAAGGTGATGGATTCATAGGACATTCATAGCTTTAAGGCATAGACACTAAGACACTAATGATCATGTAATAAAGACACAAACATAGATAAATATAAAGCATAAAAATTCGAAAAACAGAAAATAAAGAACAAGGAAATTAAAGAACGGGTCCACCTTAGTGATGACGGCTTGTTCTTCCTCTTGAAGATCTTATGGAGTGCTTGAGCTCCTCAATGTCTCTTTCTTGCCTTTGTTGCTCCTTCCTCATGACTCTTTGGCCTTCTCTAATTTCATGGAGGAGGATAGAATGCTCTTGGTGCTCCACCCTTAGTTGTCCCATATTGGAACTTAATTCTCCTAGGGAGGTGTTGATTTTCTCCCAATAATTTTATGGAGGAAAGTGCATCCCTTGAGCCATCTCAGGGATTTCATGATGAGGAATTTCCTCATGCTCTTGTCCATGAGTGGGCTCTCTTGTTTGCTCCATCCTTTTCTTAGTGATGGGCTTGTCCTCATCAATGAGGATGTCTTCCTCTATGTCAATTCCAGCTGAATTGCAGAGGTGACAAATGAGATGAGGGAAGGCTAACCTTGCCAAAGTAGAGGACTTGTCCGCCACCTTGTAGAGTTCTAGGGATATAACCTCATGAACTTCTACTTCCTCTCCAATCATGATGCTATGGATCATGATAGCCTGGTCTATAGTAACTTCAGACCGGTTGCTAGTAGGAATGATTGAGTGTTGGATAAACTCCAACCATCCCCTAGCCACGGGCTTGAAGTCGTGCCTTCTTAGTTGAACCGGCTTCCCTCTTGAATCTCTCTTCCATTGAGCGCCCTCTTCACAAATGTCTATGAGGACTTGGTCCAACCTTTGATCAAAGTTGACCCTTCTAGTATAGGGGCGTGCATCTCCTTGCATCATGGGCAAGTTGAATGCCAACCTTACATTTTTCGGACTGAAATCTAAGCATTTTCCCCGGACCATTGTAAGCCAATTTTTTGGATCCGGATTTACACTTTGATCATGGTTCTTGGTGATCCATGTATCGGCATAGAACTCTAGAACCATTAAGATTCCAACTTGTTGAATGGGGTTGGTGAGAACTTCCTAACCTCTTCTTCGAATCTCATGTCGGATCTTTGGATATTCACCCTTTTTGAGTTTGAAAGGGACCTCGGGGATCACCTTCTTCTTGGCCACAACTTCATAGAAGTGGTCTTGATGCACCCTTGAGATGAATCTCTCCATCTCCCATGACTCGGAGGCGGAAGCTTTTGCCTTCCCTTTCCTCTTTCTAGAGGTTTCTCTGGCCTTAGGTGCCATAATTGGTTATGGAAAAACAAAAAGCTTTAGATTTTACCACACCAAACTTAGAAGGTTTGCTCGTCCTCGAGCAAAAGAAGAAAGAAAAGAGTAGAAGAAGAAAATAGAGGAGATGGAGGGGGGTTTGTGGTTCGGCCAAGGGGTAGAAGTAGTGTGTATGATGTGTGAAAATGAATGAGTGAAGATGGGTTTATATAGGAGTGGAGAGAGGGGTAGGGTTCGGCCATGTATGGGTGGGTTTGGGAGGGAAAGTGGTTTGAATTTGAAAGGTGAGGTAGGTGGGGTTTTATGATGGATGGATGTGGATTGGTGAAGAGATTATGGAGAAGAGGGTAGGATTTGATAGGTGAGGGGTTTTTTGGGGAAGAGGTATTGAGGTGATTGGTGAAGGATATTTGGGGAAGGTGTGAAGAAGAAGAGAGAGAGAGATGAGGTAGGTGGGGATCGTGTGGGGTCCACATATCCTGAGGTGTCAAGGATTTCTCATCCCTGCACCATATTGGCATGTAAACGCCCCTTCTTGTGCCAATCCTGGCGTTAAACGCCAGGTTGCTGCCCATTTCTGGTGTTAAACGCCAGCTCTGTGCCCCTTTCTGGCGTTAAACACCCAGAATGGTGCCAGACTGGGCGTTTAACGCCCATTCTGCTACCCTTACTAGCGTTTAAACGCCAGAAAGCTGCTCCTCCAGGGTGTGCTATTTTTAATACTATTTTTCATTCTATTTTTGCTTTTTCACTTGTTTTTGTGGCTTCACATGATCATCAACCTACAGAAAACATAAAATAACAATGGAAAATAAATAGATATAATAAAATTGGGTTGCCTCCCAACAAGCGCATCTTTAATGTCAATAGCTTGACAATGGGCTCTTATGGAGCCTCACAGATACTCAGAGCATAATGATGGCCTCCCAACACCAAACTTAGAGTTTGAATGTGGGGGCTCTATTTGACTTTGCATTGAGAGAAGCTTCTCATGCTTTCTCTCCATGGTTACAAAGGGAGAACCTTGAGTTTTAAACACAAGGGAGTCCTCATTCACTTGAAGGACCAATTCTCCTCTGTCAACATCAATCATAGCTTTTGCTGTGGCTAGGAAGGGTCTGCCAAGGATGATGGATTCATCCATACACTTTCCAGTGTCTAGGATTATGAAATCAGCAGGGATGTAGTGGCCTTCAACCTTTACCAAGACATTCTCTACAAGTCCATAAGCCTGTTTCTTTGAATTGTCTGCCATCTCTAGTGAGATTCTTGCAGCTTGTACCTCAAGGATCCCTAGCTTTTTCATTACAGAGGGTAGCATGAGGTTTATACTTGACCCCAAGTCATATAGAGCCTTCTCAAAGGTCATGGTACTTATGGTACAAGGTATTGAGAACTTTTCAAGATCCTGTCTCTTCTGAGGTAATACCTACCTAGCCAAGTCATCCAGTTCTTTGGTGAGCAAGGGGGTTCATCCTTCCAAGTCTCATTACCAAATAACTTGGCATTTAGCTTCATGATTGCTCCAAGGTACTTAGCAACTTGCTCTTCAGTAACATCTTCATCCTCTTCAGAGGAAGAATACTCATCAGAGCTCATGAATGGCAGAAGTAAGTTTAATGGAATCTCTATGGTCTTTGTGTAAGCCTCAGATTCCCATTGTTCCTCATTAGGGAACTCCTTGGAGGTCAGTGGACGTCCATTGAGGTCTTCCTCAGTGGGAATTACTGCATTTTCTTCTTCTTCAAGTTTGGCCATGTTGGTTTAAAGTTATGGCCTTGCACTCTCTTTTTGGATTCTCTTCTGTATTGCTTGGGAGAGTACTAGGAGGGAGTTTAGTAACCTTCTTACTCAGCTGACCCACTTGTGCCTCCAAATTTCTAATAGAGGACCTTGTTTCAGTCATGAAACTTTGAGTGGTCTTAATTAGATCAGAGACTACAGTTGCTAAGTCAGAGTGACTCTGCTTAGAATTCTCTGTCTGTTGCTGAGAAGATGATGGAAAAGGCTTACTATTGCTAAACCTATTTCTTCCACCATTACTGTTGTTGAAGCCTTGTTGAGGCCTCTGTTGGTCCTTCCATGAGAGATTTGGAAGATTTCTCCATGAAGGATTATAGGTATTTCCATAGGATTCTCCCATATAATTTACCTCTTCAATTGCTGGGTTCTCAGGATCATAAGCTTCTTCTTCAAATGAAGCTTCTTTGGTACTGCCTGTTGCTGCTTGCATGCTAGACAGACTCTGAGAAATCATATTGATTTGCTGAGTCAATATTTTATTCTGAGCCAATATGGCATTCAGAGTATCAACCTCAAGAACCCCTTTCTTCTGATTTGTCCCATTATTCACAGGATTCCTTTTAGAAGTGTACATGAATTGGTTATTTGCAACCATTTTAATGAGTTCCTGAGCTTCTGCAGGTGTCTTCTTCAGATGAAGAGATCCTCCAGCAGAGCTGTCCAATGACATCTTAGACAGTTCAGATAGACCATCATAGAAGATACCTATGATGCTCCATTCTGAAAGCATGTCAGAATGACACCTTCTGATCAATTTCTTGTATCTTTCCCAAGCTTCATAGAGGGATTCACCTTCCTTCTGTCTAAAGGTTTGGACTTCCACTCTAAGCTTACTCAATTTTTGAGGTGGAAAGAACTTTGCCAAGAAGGCATTCACTAGCTTTTCCCAAGAGTTCAGGCTTTCTTTAGGTTGTGAGTCCAACCATGTCCTAGCTCTGTCTCTTACAGCAAAAGGGAAGAGCATAAGTCTGTAGACCTCAGGGTCAACCCCATTGGTCTTAACAGTATCACAGATTTGCAAGAATTCAGTTAAGAACTGATGAGGATCTTCTAATGGAAGTCCGTGAAACTTGCAATTCTGTTGCATTAGAGAAACTAATTGAGGCTTAAGCTCAAAATTGTTTGCTCCAATGGCAGGGATAGAGATGCTTCTCCCATAGAAGTCGGGAGTAGGTGCAGTAAAGTCACCAAGCACCTTCCTTGCATTGTTGACATTGTTGTTGTTTTCGGCTGCCATGGCTTCTTCTTGTTTGAAAATTTCTGTTAGGTCCTCTATAGAGAGTTGTACTTTAGCTTCTCTCAGCTTTTTCTTCAAGGTCCTTTCAGGTTCAGGATCAGCTTCAACAAGAATGTCTTTGTCCTTGCTCCTGCTCATATGAAAGAGATGAGAAGAAAGTATGAAATCCTCTATGTCACAGTGCAGAGATTCCTTGAGGTGTCAGAGGAAAAGAAGAATAGAAGGAGGAGGTAGAGAGGAGATAATTTGAACTTATAGAGAGAGGGAGTCTGAATTGCACATTGAGGAAGAGTGCTAGTCCCTTAAATAGAAAAATGTGAGAAGGGGGGAAAGAATTTTCGAAATTAAATTTAGAAAGATTTTGAAATAATTAAAAGAAATTTTGAAAAAAATTTATTGATGATTTTCGAAAATTAAAATTGAGAAAGTAATTAAGTGATTTTGAAAAAGATTTTGAAATTGGCAATAAAAAAGATATGATTAAAAATTATTTTGAAAAAGATGTGATTGAGAAGAGAAGATATGATTGAAAAACAAATAAAAAAAGAAAGTTTTAAAATTAAAGTTGATTACTTGACTAACAAAAAATTAGAAGATATGATTTTAGAATTTAAAATTTGATCCTTTCTTAATAGGCAAGTAACAACTTGAAAATTTTGAATCAAATCATTAATTGTAGCAAGGATTTTCGAAAATAAAAAAAATTGAAAGAAATTGATTTTGAAAAGATATGATTGAAAAGATATGATTTGAAAAAGATTTGAATTGAAAACAAAATCTTCCCTCTTGTGCCATCCTGGCGTTAAACACCCAGAATGGTATCCATTCTGGCGTTTAACGCCCAAAATACTACCCTTTTGGACGTTTAACGCCCAACCAGGTACCTTGGCTGGCGTTTAAACGCCAGTTTTCCTTCCTCACTGGGCGTTTTGAACGCCCAGCTTTTTCTGTGTAATTCCTCTGTTGTCTGTTCTGAATCTTCAATTCTCTGTATTATTGACTTGAAAAGACATAATTTTGAAAATTTTTTTGAATTTTTTTTATGATGAGAAACAACAAAATGAAACTAATCATGGACAACTAAGATTAAATCAACAATGCATGCAAGGCACCAAACTTAGAAGTTTGTATACTAACGATTATAACAATTTGAAAATGCATATGAGAAACAACAAAAGACACAAAACAAGAGAATTTAAAGATAAGAGCAAGAAAATTATCAAGAATAACTTGAAGATCAATGAAGAACATAATGCATGCAATTTTCAAAAATTAGAAGAATAAAGACATGCAATTGACATCAAACTTAAAATTAGACACTAGACTCAAACAAGAAACATAAAATATTTTTTATTTTAAGATTTTATAAATTTTTTTGTGATTTTTTGAAAATTATTTGGAAAAGAAAATAAAGAGATTCAAAATTTTTAATAAGAATTCCAGGAATCATGCAATGTTAGTCTAAAACTCCGGTCCAGGAATTAGACATGGCTTACTAGCCAGCCAAGCTTTCAGTGAAAGCTTCAGTCCAAAATACTAGACATGGCAAATGGCCAGCCAAGCTTTAGCAGATCATTACTTTCAACAGCAAAATTGATAGAAATCAACAAGCTCTTGTGATGATAAGTTGAAACCTCGGTCCAAAAGATTAGACATGGCTTCGCAGCCAGCCAGACTTCAGCAAATCATCATGAAACTCTAGAATTCATTCTTAAAAACTCTGAAGAACAGAATAGAAATTTTTTTTTATTTTTCAAAAATAAGAAATAAAAAGCTTAAAATTAAAATAAAATTACCTAATCTGAGCAACAAGATGAACCGTCAGTTGTCCAAACTCGAACAATCCCCGGCAACAGCGCCAAAAACTTGGTGCACGGAATTGTGATCATCAATGGCACCGACAACTTGGTACGCACAATTGTAATCTCAACTCTTTGTCACAACTCCGCACAACTAACCAGCAAGTGTACTGGGTCGTCCAAGTAATAAACCTTACGTGAGTAAGGGTCGATCCCACAGAGATTGTCGGCTTGAAGCAAACTATGGTCACCTTGTAAATCTCAGTCAGGCGGATTCAAATGGTTATAGAGAATTGATAATTAAAAGGTGAATAAAATATAAAATAAGATAGAGATACTTATGTAATTCATTGGTGAGAATTTCAGATAAGCGTATGAAGATGCTTTGTTCTTCCTGAACTTCTGCTTTCCTATTGTCTTCATCCAATCATTCATACTCCTTTCCATGGCAAGCTTTATGTTGGGTTTCATCGTTATCAATGGCTAACTCCCGTCCTCTCAGTGAAAATGGTCCAAATGCGCTGTCACCGCACGGCTAATCCTCTGTTGGTTCTCGATCATGTTGGAATAGGATCCATTGATCCTTTTGCGTCTGTCACTACGCCCAACACTCGCGAGTTTGAAGCTCGTCACAGTCATCCCTTCCCAGATCCTACTCGGAATACCACAGACAAGGTTTAGACTTTCCGGATCTCAGGAATGGCCACCAATAATTCTAGCCTATACCACGAAGGTTCTAATCTTAGATTAAAAACCCAAGAGAATATACTCCAGCTGTCGTCCAATGACTACGTTGAACATCATCTAGATCGCTTTGTGGTTGTCAGGCACGCGACCTTGGCTAAGCGAGTAACGAAGATTGGGTGATTGTCACAGGTCACCCCTTCATTCTGACTTAACTGAATTAAGTACGAGAGTATATCTTAGAGAAGAAATAGGCTTGAGTTGAATAGAAAAATAATAGTACTTTGCATTAATTCATGAAGAACAGCAGAGCTCCACACCTTAATCTATGGTGTGTAGAAACTCCACCGTTGAAAATACATAAGAACAAAAGGGTCTAGGCATGGCCGAATGGCCAGCCTCCCAAAGATGAACATACAAGTTCGAAAGATTATATGATCAAAAGTATGAAAATACAATAGCAAACTAGTAGCCTAGGGTTACAGAAATAAGTAATTAATGCAGAAATCTTCTTCCGGGCCCACTTGGTGTGTGCTTGGGCTGAGCATTGAAGCTTTCAAATGTAGAGACTTTTCTTGGAGTTAAACGCCAGCTTTTGTGCCAGTTTGGGCGTTTAACTCCAGCTTTTATGCCAGTTCTGGCGTTTTGACGCCAGAATTTTTATGCTGACTTGGAACGCCGGTTTGAGCCATCAAATCTCGGGCAATGTATGAACTATTATATATTTCTGGAAAGCACAGGATGTCTACTTTCCAACTCAATTGAGAACGCGCCAATTGGGTTTCTGTAGCTCCAGAAAATCTACTTCGAGTGCAGGGAGGTCAGAATCCAACAGCATCTGCAGTCCTTTTTCAGCCTCTGAATCTGATTTTTGCTCAGGTCCCTCAATTTCAGTCAGAAAATACCTAAAATCACAGAAAAACACACAAACTCATAGTAAAGTCCAGAAATGTAATTTTTATTTAAAAACTAATAAAAATATAATAAAAACTAACTAAAACATATTAAAAAATATCTAAAAATAATGCCAAAAAGCGTATAAATTATCCGCTCATCAATTGACAATGATTAAGTAAGGTGGTGGTCTAGATTAAGCACTTTTTCTTTTTATTTTTACTAAGCAAATTAACTGTTTGAATTTTTGCTTAAGCTAACACTAACTTCATTCTATCAGTAGAGTGAATTATTTTTGTTTTTAGTTCTGTGTTTGTTTTTCTTGCTGTTGTATGTCAGAGGCAAGGAGAGATATCCCTACCTTTTGTGACCAAGACGAAAGAACTCTTAGAAGACTAAGAAGAGAAGCAAGAGGGAAGGGAATTGTTGGAGAAGAAATTTTTGAAGAAGAATTTCAAGAAATAGAGGAAAATTCAACAAATCCAACAGTGGGAGTGGCCAACAACAATGGCCAGCCCCAGAGGAGAGTTTTGGCTTCATATACATTTGCTAATCTAAGGCATTGTGGGAGTAGCATCCTTACCCCAAATGTCAATGCAAACAAATTTGAATTGAAACTCCAACTCATCACTTTGGTACAGAACAATTGCTCATATGGAGGAAGTCCACTAGAAGATCCAAATCAATATTTATCTACTTTTTTTAGGATCTGTGACACAGTGAAGTCTAATGGTGTGCATCCAGACATATACAAATTGTTTCTGTTTCTATTCTCATTGAGGGACAAGGCTGCTCAATGGCTTGAAGCCTTCCTACAAGGAAGCATCACTAGCTGGGAGGATCTAGTGAATAAGTTTCTAGCCAAGTTCTACCCACCTCAAAGAATTATCAGATTGAAGACAGAGGTGCAAACCTTCACACAGATGGATGCAGAATCTCTCTATGAGGTATGGGAGAGATACAAGGCCTTTATTAGAAAATGTCCCCCTAAAATGTTCAATGAATGGGACATACTTCAAAATTTCTATGAAGGATTAACTTTGAAAGCTCAGGAAGCATTAGATCATTCAGTAGGAGGCTCATTACAATTAATGAAGACAGTAGAGGAAGTCCAAAATCTCATTGACATGGTGGCAAACAATCAATACTTCTTTGCTCATCAAAGGCAATGCCAACTAGCTCAAAGAAAGGGAGTACTAGAGTTGGAAGGAGTGGATACTATCCTAGCTCAACACAAGGTGATGCAGCAGTAAATCCAGCAACAATTTGAGCAGATGGCTAAGAGGATTGACAGCTTACAAGTTGCATCAGTGAATGTCACCAATCAACCACCAACTGGGTGGGGACAAAATAAGGAAAATGGTGAAGATCAGCAGCAAGAACAAGTGAACTACATGCACAACCAAGGATCCAGCCAGAATGAATTTTATGGAGATATATATAACCCCTCTTGGAAGAACCACCCAATCTTAAGATGGGGAGATAACCACACTCAAAACCAGCAACCCTGGCAGAAGAATTCAAACCAAAACAACTCAAGAAACACAAATAACCACAACCAGCAAAATACTAACGCCAATCCATATAGAAACCCTCAAAACAACTATCCAAATTCCAGCTATTATCCACCCAATAACCCAGCCACTAACCAAAACACCTACCATCTACCTTCAACACCCCACACCCAGCTACAAATACCACAAGATACCCAAAGAATCTCAAACTTAGAGATATTAATGGAAAAGATGATGAAACATCAGGAATTAACAAGCAAGAATCAGGAAGCCTCAATGAGAAACTTAGAGAGGCAGATTGGGCAACTGTTCAAGCAAGCAGTGATTGAAAGGCCAACAAGTTCACTCCCAAGTGATACCATTCCAAATCCTAAAGAAGAATGCAAATCCATCCAACTGAGGAGTGAAAGAACAAGGTGAATAACAAAAAGCCTATGGACAATGACAAGGCCACCAGCAAGCATGATGAAGCCAACAACAAGGAAGAAGCTGTACTTAACAAGCAAGATCAAGAGAAGCTTAAAGAGAAAGATGACCAGCCACAAAAATTAAGGAAAGGGAAGCAAGTGATAGAAGAACCATCTCAAGGACAGAAGTAGTTGGAGAAGACTTTCACACCTCCCTTGCCATACCCTCAAAGGTTCAACAAGGAGATCAAGGATCAGCACTTCCTTAAATTCCTTGAAGTCTTCAAGAAATTGGAGATTAATATCCCCCTGGCTAAAGCATTAGAGCAGATGCCTCTATATGCAAAGTTCTTGAAAGAGCTTATCAATAAAAAGAGAAGTTGGCATGAGAAAGAAACCATTATGCTCACTGAAGAATGCAGTGCTATGATCCAAAGAGGTATCCCACCAAAGCTTAAAGATCCAGAGAGCTTTGTGGTTTCACACACCATAGGCAAGATGACGTTAGAGAAAGCTCTCTGCGATCTAAGTGCTAGTATCAACTTGATGCCCCTCTCAATGATGAGAAAGCTTGCCATACAAGAAATCAAACCTACCAGGATGTCATTGGTGATGGCCGATAGATCAATCAAGACACCCAATGGAGTTGTGAAAAATCTATTAGTGAAGGTTGGAGAGTTTATCTTCCCTGCAGACTTTGTGATCCTAGACACAGAAGAGGAAGGAAACAACTCAATTATCCTGGGAAGACCATTTTTAGCTACAGCAAGAGCTATTATCGATGTAGAAAAGGGAGAAATGATCTTTATGGTGCACAATGAGCAAATGGTCATCAATGTTTTTAAATAATGCAACATCTCCCTGAGCAAGAGAACTACATGAAGGTGGATATGATAGAGGGTCTGGTAGAAGAAATGTTAGAAGCCAATTGTCATAAGCAACAGAAAGAAGAAATGGAGGAGGAGTTACTGGAAGATGACAACCAGGAGGAACAAGGAGAAAAAGTGGTAGAGATCTCTATTGAAGACAAGGAAAAGGAAAAGACAAAACAAGAGTTGAAGCCTCTTCCCCCTCACCTCAAATACGTGTTTCTTGGAGAAGCAGAGGCCCTGCCAATGATCATAAACTCCTCCTTGAATATGGAAGAAGAAGCAAAGTTGATTGAAGTGTTAAAAGCTCACAAGACAGCCTTGGGTTGGACAATTAAGGATATCAAAGGCATCAGCCCTGCCATTTGTATGCATAAAATTCTATTGGAGAAAGAGTCAAAACATGTGGTTCAACCCCAAAGAAGACTTAACCCAACCATGAAGGAGGTGGTTCAAAAAGAAGTGATGAAGCTATGGAATGCTGGGATAATCTTTCCAATCTCTGACAGCTCATGGGTGAGTTCGGTTCAAGTTGTACCAAAGAAGGGAGGAATGACAGTCATCTCCAATGAGAAGAATGAGTTAATTCCCACAAAGACAGTGAATGGATGGAGGATGTGCATAGATTATAGAAGACTGAATGATGCTACAAGGAAAGATCACTTCCCTCTACCCTTCATTGATCAGATGTTGGAGAGATTGGCAAGCCATGCTTATTACTGCTTCCTGGATGGGTATTCCGGGTATAATCAGATAGTGGTGGATCCCAAGGACCAAGAAAAGACCTCCTTCACATGTCCATTTAGAGTTTTTGCCTACAGAAGAATGCCATTTGGGCTATGCAATGCCCCAGCCACCTTTCAAAGGTGTATGCTTTCCATTTTCTCTGACATGGTGGAAAAGTTTTTAGAAGTCTTTATGGATGATTTTTCTATCTTTGGCAATTCATTTAACACTTGCTTGCATCATTTAACTCTTGTTTTGAAAAGATGCCAAGAAACTACCTGGTATTGAACTGGGAGAAATGCCATTTCATGGTTACTGAAGGGATAGTTCTTGGGCATAAAGTGTCAAGCAAAGGTATAGAAGTTGATAGAGCTAAAATAGAAATCATTGAAAAGCTTCCTATACCTGTTAATGTGAAAGCAGTAAGGAGTTTTCTTGGGCATGCTGGTTTTTACAAGAGGTTCATCAAAGATTTTTCAAAAATAGCAAAGCCATTGAGCAATCTGCTAATGATTGATAGCCCTTTTTATCTTTGATAACAGTTGCAAACATGCCTTTGAAACTTTAAAGAGAAAACTCATTACAGCATTATCACACCTCCTGATTGGAAATTACCTTTTGAACTTATGTGTGATGCAAGTGACTTTGTAATTGGTGTTGTGTTGGGGCAAAAGAAAGACAAGCTGCACCATGTCATATATTATGCTAGCAAGGTGTTAAATGAAGCACAGAAAAATTATACCACCACTGAGAAAGAGCTTTTGGCAATTGTATATGCATTTGATAAATTTAGACAATACTTGATTGGTTCAAAGATTATAGTGTACACTGACCATGCTGCTCTCAAGTATCTAATGTCTAAACAGGATTCAAAGCTAAGGCTTATTAGGTGGGTGCTGCTGCTACAAGAATTCGACATTGAAGTGAGAGATAGGAAGGGGAGTGAGAATCAAGTAGCAGATCACTTGTCAAGAGTGCCACAAGAGACCAATCTAGATACACCACAACAAGTGAATGAAAAATTCCCTGATGAGCATCTTTTCCAAGTTCAGCAAGTACCTTGATTTGCTGACATAGCAAACTACAAGGTGGGAAGGAAGGTACCTCAAGAATTTTCCAAGCAACAAGTAAAAAAGCTACTCAATAAAGCAAGGAAGTTTTTGTGGGACGAACCTTTCTTATTCAAGAGACGCTCTGATGGAATGATTAGGAGGTTTGTCCCTGAAAATGAAATGAGAGATATATTGTGGCATTGTCATGGTTCAGCTATGGTGGATACTTTGGACCAGAAAGAATAGCTGCTAAAGTACTGCAGAGTAGATTCTATTGGCCAACCTTCTTCAAGGATGCCAGAGAGTTTATTCACCAATGTAATGAATGCCAAAGAGCTGGAAAATTGACAAGAAGGAATGAGATGCCTCAGAACTACATCCTAGAAATGGAGCTATTTGATCTTTGGGGCATTGATTTCATGGGCCCGTTCCCTCCCTCTTACTCTTTCAAGTACATTTTGGTAGCAGTAGAGTATGTCTCAAAGTGGGTGAAAGCCATAGCCACAACCACATGTGATGCACAGATTGTCCTTCAATTCCTTATGAAGCACATTTTCACTAGATATGAAGTGCCCAAGGGTCTTGTCAGTGATGGTGGTAGTCATTTTTACAACAAGCAGATGGAGAAACTCCTTCACAAATATGGAGTGATTCATAAAGTAGCCACACCATACCACCCTCAGACTAATGGCCAGGCTGAGTTAGCAAATAGGGTATTGAAGAAGATTTTAGAAAAAATAGTAGGAAGCACAAGAAAAGATTGGGCCAGGAAGCTAGAAGATGCACTCTAGGAATATAGGACTGCATTCAAAACTCCTATTGGAAAGTCCCCTTTTCAGCTGTTATATGGCAAATCTTGTCACCTCCCTGTAGAGCTTGAGCATAAAGCTTTCTAGGCCACTAAACTCCTCAACCTTGATTCTCAAGCAGCGGGGGAGAAGAGGCAACTGCAACTAAATGAGTTGGATGAGTTTAGGCTAGAAGCTTATGAAAATGCTAAGATATACAAAGAAAAAGCTAAGAGGTGGCATGACAAAAAGATCTCAAGGAAGGAGTTCAAACCAGGACAGCAAGTACTCTTATATAACTCCAGGCTTAAAGTCTTCCCTGGCAAGCTCAAATCCAAATGGACTGGTCCTTACTTGGTGACAAAGGTTTTCCCCTATGGAAGCCTTGAATTGCTAGATGAGGCAACAAAGAGCCATTTCACAGCAAACGGTCATAGGGCAAAGCATTACTTGGGAGGCCAATGGGACAAAGAAAAGGAAGTTCAGAACCTGAGCTGAGAGAGAATGAAGGATGTCAAGTTAGTGACATTAAAAGAGCACTTGTTGGGAGGCAACCCAACTAGAGGTAGTTTTCTTTTCCAACTATTTCAATAAATAGGTTGAGTAGTCTTATCTGTATTGCAAGGAGCTAAGTTTGGTGTTGCACACCAAAACAATTCAAGGGAGAATGAAGAATGTTAAGTTTGGTGTTCCACCAAAATCTCATTTGAAAACACATTTTCACCTTCTGCATAATCAGTTGCTAGCTCCAAGCAATCAGAGAAACTATTTAGCCATTGTTTGTTTTCCAGTTTTAGTTTTGTGACCTTCAGCAAAGGCACAAGGTTTCACACACACACACACACACACACACACACACACACACACACACACACATATATACACACACACACACACACACACACACACACACACACACACACACACACACACACACACACACACACACACACACACACACACACACACACACACATATATATAACCAGTTGCCTAAGGGCTTGAGAAACAAGCAACTTCTAAGGATTATGCAGGAAAACATTCAACCTATGGAGGGAGTCTGCATCATTGTCCAAAGGAAGTACAACAGAGAGAAATAATGATGACAGAAGGAAAAGCTGATAGACATTCCCAACAAGTTGTATTGACACTTAATCCTTGTGCTTTGAAGTATTTTAACTTGGGAATTCCTATAGGTCTTGCTGAAGTATTCAATTAGGTGCAAGTGTAAATGTTTGCTAAGAATGCTAGCCTGCATAGTATGCTCCTCATAACTCATCTGCTTAAATTCTGTTTTGTTTCCATTCTGCATAAATAAAAGAAAAATGTTTGATTTAGAAAAGTGATTGTCCAATATTGTAGAAATTAGAATGAAATTCAGTGGTGGTACTTGTTTGATTTAATGATTAGCTCAATAACAAAAGCTGCATAATAACATGTTCTTTGAAGTGTGAATTACTTTGCTGCTATAAAGTCTGTTATCAATGAATATCCTTTGAGAATGAAGCCAAATAGGAAAGAAAAGAAAAAGAAAAGCCAAGAATGGGCAAAGAAACAAACAATAAGGCTAGACACCAATAGCTTGGACCCTAGGACATATTACTGTGGTGTTTTTGTACTAGGATATGCTTGGACAAGTAGGTTCTGAGGAGTATTTCAAAACTTGGCCACTTGGATCAACTGATCTGGGATTGCCAACCGAAAGTCCACTATCAAGAGCAACCTAGCTACAAAGCATTTAGTAATCCAAAGAGATGCTGGGCATCAATGTTCCTAAGAAGAAATTGTGAGCCATGTGTCTGTGGTGAAGAAATGTTGAGCAAAATTTAGCCAAAAGGCTGCTGCAACATTTGCCACCAAGCCTTCATTAAAGAATAAGCTTTCAAAAGCAAAAGAAAGAAAGAAAAAGCTAAGAGGGATCAATCAAAAGCAAGGCATTATAGCAGCAAATCTAGTGAACCCTTGAGGAAACATTTCTTATCTATCAGCAAAGAATAAATGAGCTACATTTGTCTGCATAAAATCCCATGAACCAAGTTCAATTATCTGCTAAATAAAGACATGCATGCATCTCTGTTTCATTTCATTTCTTCTTATGTTTAGTGCTTGCTTGGAGACAAGCAAGATTTAAGTTTGGTGTTGTGATGACAAGTCATCTTATGCTAGCTTTTCAAGCATTTTTCACTTGTTTTATCAGGTTTTATACACTTTCTTGCATTATAAGTAAGTGATTTGGAGTGAATTTGCATGGTTATGTCAATTCAAGCAATCATCATTCATTTAGCACAAAATCACATGGTTTAAGCTATAATTAGTTGGTTTTTGAATGATTTAAAAATTTTGTAAATTTGGTGATGCTTTGATTGGTTGTTTTGATTACTTGTAGGTGAAAAAATGATGAAAAAAAAAAGAACCTTAGAGCACGCTTTGGACCTTAGGCCACGCTTTGAAAAGCGTGACCCAAGGCACAAAAGCGTCACGCATCAAGAAAGAAAGGGTGAAGCGCTCTCTAATTGAGCGCAGTGCTTTCTATTTGAGCACCCAAACCAAGCGCCCAGCACCAAAGTGACAAGGCCAAAGAAACAAAGGCATGGCGCTACGTTGATGGACCAAACGGAGCACCACAAGGATGCCAAATTACAAGGGTAGCGCTCACTTGAATGGAGCACTACGTTAACAAATTTGCCTTTTTCGTGGCCTCCCCATGAAGAAAGCAAGGTGCAATATCAAGAAATGGGGCAGCCAAGGTTCGAACCAAGCACAAGGGAGTGCTATGCGCTACACCAAGCAAGGAAGCATCCAAAATGGCCTCACCAAGGCTCGAAGAGGGAGCCTCACTCAAAGCAAAGGGCGCTACGTTAGAATACCTAACTGAGCGCTACTTGGGCATGAAGAAATTGGCAAAATGGGTTCACCAGGACTCGAAGTGAAGACCAACTCAAAAGCAAAGGAGTGCTGCGTTACCTTACCAAAAGTAGCGCTATGAAGAGGCTTGGTTCGAAGCCTGGGAAGAGCAAATTGAGCGCTACATTATTTGAGCTAACTGAGCGCTTCCCTGGGAGGTGTCCCTGAGCCCAATTTCAATTAAATGCCACCTTGGATCAAATTCTTCACCAATTTGAAAGAGCCCACTCCAAATTCTAAAATAAAAAATTAGAAAGTGTATAAATAGGACTTAGTTTGATTTGTGGGGGACCTTATTTTCATTTTTTTTAGTTTTACCTTTAGCTCATTTTTACTTTTTAGCTCAATTTTAGTTTTCATCTTGAATTTTGGGAATTGGGATTGAGATATGAGTTTTCTTACTGATTGTTCTTGCTTTGGCAATTTCTACTTTCTGTTTTAAATTTTGGATTGAGATTGAAGAAGTTCTGTTTCAATTCTTGATCTGAAATTCATCTTTGTTCTTCTTCTGCATAATTCTAATTTCATTTGCTGTTTTCATTTCTCTTCTTCTGCAACTTTTGCTTTTCTGTTTTGGATCTTGAATTGAGATTGAAGAGCTTCATTGATTCAAATTCTGAGAATCATCTTCCACTCTTCCTCTCAATTGATCTGAGGATTGGGTTTTAATCTTCTCTACTGTTTTTAAATTTCATTTTCCTTTGCAATTACTTTTCTGTTTGATCAAGAGAGCAATTGAGATCTAGATCTGCTTTCTAATCTCATTTCTCTTCTTCGATCTTCAATTTCTCCTTTAGATTTCACAATTGAGCTAAGTTTACTTTTTGTTTTGTTCTTCAAGCAATTTTACCTTTCTGTTTAGATTTTCTGCAACTTATTTCATCTTCTACTTCTCTGATTAATTCCTCTTTACATTCTCTTGTTGAATTCTGAATCCCAGCTCCCACATCCCTTTACTATTCAAGCAATTTACATTTCTTGCACTTTAAGCTTCGGTTATCTACATTTCTTGCAATTTAAGCTTCAGTCATTTACATTACTTGCACTTTAAGATTCAGCTCTTTTAATTTTTTACAATTTAAGTTTCATGTAATTTACTCTTCAGCACTTTTCTTTTCTGTCAATTTCCCCTCTCCCTTTTATTTTCATGCAATTTAGCTTCTGCTATTCAAGTTTCACTCAAATCATCATCTATTTGCTTAACTAAATTCATCACCTAACTAAAATTACTTAATCCATCAATTCCTGTGGGATCGACCTCACTCATGTGAGTAATTACTACTTGATGTGACCTGGTACACTTGCCGGTGAGTTTAGGTGTTGGAATCTCATTTCCAACCCATCAGGCCACTGTGTCTGTTTTCCCTTTCGAAGACAAGGGTGACCTTGAAGGCCCTTGGCATTGTTGACAAACGGATTTTTGCTAGTAAAGAATTCACAAAAGTAATCACGTTGTAAGTATAGTTTCTAAACCAACAAAGAATCCTTTCGTACAAAAACTTGTTTGTCACTAAAGCAAACCCAATAAAATTAACAACCGAAGTATTTAAACCTCGGGTCGTCTCTCAAGGAATTGCAGGGAGGTGTAATTTATTATTGGCTATGGGATTGCATCTTTTTGGGTTTTTAAATGGTTGAACAAGGAAATAAAAGGTAAGAAATTAAATAAATAACTAAGAAAAGCTCTTGGCAAGGTATGAGAACTGGACGTCCTATCCTAGTTATCCTTATCAATTGTGATGAGAATTGTTCATTTCTCCCACTTATTTAACCCTTACCGAATAAAGGAAAGTCAAGTGGTCTAATCAATTTGATTACTCATGTCCTAGTCAACTCCTAAGGAAAGACTAGCTTTAGAGGGATCCAAATCAACCAGCAACTGTCAATTAGCAATCAACAAAGGAGTTTGATAACTCAAGAGTCTTCAATTTCTGCACGTGGCGCATGTCACACGTACGCGTCGTTTGGCAAAATTCCTTGTCACGCGTACGCGTCAGTCATGCGTACGCGTCGCTTGTCTTCTGCGCTAGTCACGCATACGCGTCGCCCATGCGTGCGTGTCACTGCCAGCTTCTCAAAATTTCATTTTTCACGTTCCTTCCACTTTTGCATATTTCTTTTCCATCCTCTAAGCCATTCCTGTCATATAAAGCCTAAAAACACTCAACATACATATCACAACATTGAATGGTAATAAAGGATAATTAAAATTGATAGTTTAAAGGCCTAGGAAACATGTTTTCAATTATATCACAGAATTAGGAAGGATTTGTAAAACCATGCAAATTATATGAATAAGTGAGCAAAGAATTGATAAAAACCACTCAAATCAGCACAATATAAACCATAAAATAGTGATTTATCAATGTCCCCACACTTAAACATTAGCTTGTCCTCATGCTAAGCTCAAGGAGACAAAAGGATGAATAGGGAAAAGTAAGACTCATGAGATGCAACCTATGAATGCAACTATATACTGAGATGATTTTGTCTACTTGGTTAAAAGTAAATAAGTTTCTTCAGACAAACATAAATCAGATTCCACTAATTCGAATCGTACAATAAAAGACAAGTAAGCTTGTAAGAAGATAGCTCATGAAAGCAGGGAACATAAAATCAAGCATTGAACCCTCACTGGTAGTGTATATGCACTTTAATCGCTCAAGTGTCTAGGGTTAATCACTCTACTCTTCTCTAGTCATGATTTCTAGACTTTGTTCTTCATCTAACCAATCAACAAAAATTTAGTATACCAATGCAAACATCATGAGGTCTTTTTAAGGTTGTAATGGGGCTAAGGTAAGGGTGAGGATATATGTATGGCCAAGTGAGCTTGTAAATTGAATCTTTGACTAACCTAAGCTCTCACCTAAAATACACACACTCTATGTAATTTCAAAATCATGCCTAGCTACCCAGAATTCCCACTTTTGTATCACATACTCATGTACCAAATTTTTCTTAATTTTATCACATATACATTGATCTTTTATTAAACTTAACATTGGGGTAATTTTGTCCCCTTATTTAATTACTTATTTATTTGAATATTTTTTTTTAAATATAAAAGTAAACATAGCATATCAATGCACATAGATTTTTAATTTTTCTGGTCTCACATGAGTAGGTACCCAAATTCCCAATATTTTGTCAATGAAACACTGTACACTTTCATCAACCCAAGTTCCCACAGTTCTCCACACTTAATTGACGCACAATCTCTATCTTAAGATAACCAAAGATTCACTTGGGGTAATTAATTATTTTTCCGCTTAAGGCTAGTGATGTGGTACAATATAGAACAAAGGGGGATTAAAAGGCTCAAAGTGACAAACAAAGGTGATTGAAAGGGTAGCTATTTGGAATAAGTGAGCTGATATCAAATGATGGCCTCAGTCATATGCAAGCATGTAAATACACTAAACAATGGACATATAGAATGGAACAAAATATAGATTACAATCATAGAGAATAAGGCACACAAGAATAAAATATTATGGTTAAATAGTGTAACCATGTAATTAAGCTCAAATCTCACAGGTTGTGTGTTCTTAGCTATAACCTATGTTACAAATTACAATCCTCAAACAAGTTTAACAAAAAATTTCAATTTAAATTAGTGAAATACTATAAAAAGGGTATTGAAAAAGAAAATATTACTTCAACTAAGTAGTGGTGGAAGAACATGCACAAAATCAAACAAACATGCAATCAAATATGCAAATGCAACAACTAATTTAACAAAGAAAATTAAACATTGGTGTTGAGAAGGAAATAGCTAACCCACGGAAGTCGGTACCGACCTCCCCACACTTAAAGATTGCACCGTCCTCGGTGCATGCTAAGATGTGCAAGTGGACGGGTTGCTACAACTGACGCTTTTCTCTCCATAGATTGTGCAAATGGACTTGTCTGTCGCCCCATTGAGAAGCTTCTCTTTTCCTTTCTCGGTGGCCATCTTGAAAGAAGAGGAAAAAGAAGAAAAATAACCCAAAAATAGAGATAAGAAAACAAATAAAATATGGGTGGTTTAATGCCAAATAATGAGGGTCCCAATTACATGTTAGCTACAACATGTACGTGAGAAAATAATAGAAGCAAATGGTATATCAATAGTGCAAAAATTACAACAATAGAAAAAAGATAGTAGGTAATGAGGGACAGTATAGATGCATGTCAATGCAAAGGGAATACAGGTATCATAAAAGATTGACATTGACAGATATATAATATCACCCAACAGTGTAAAACAAGTCACTAAGGACCAAAATAATATCAGAAAAGATACAACAGTGGAATAAGAACATTTAACACCAATGGAAAAATAATAAATTTAGAAAAAAAAATAAAAATATGCACAAAATTAAAATGCAATGAATGAAAGTATGCAAATAAATTAAGTAAAATAGAATGAAAGTGAAGAAGGATGAGAAGTTAAAGAAATGAAGAAAAATGAAAGTAAGAAAGGAGGAGGAAAGAAGGAGAGAGGAGAGGAGAAAGAAGTAAGAATTTAAAAACAGGGCGCGACGCGCGCGCGGGCATCACGCGTATGCGTGAAAACTGAGTTGGCCATTCGACGCGTAAGCGTCGCCCACGCGTACGCGTGGGTGGTTCGAAAGCGAAATGACACGCACGCCTCAGAGACACGTATGCATGGAATGATTTTGTGCCTCTAGCACAGTTCCATCGCATGGGCAGCACAACTCTCGGGTCAAACACCAATTTACGCCGATTGACCTATCCACGCGTGCGCGTGCTTGACGCGTACGTGTGGATTTCCTAGGTTGCAGGTGACGTGCACGCGTGGCTCGAATTGTGCGCAGAGCACACCAGCCACACGATTCCATCACAACTTTCTGTTCGTTGGATGGGATAGCAAAATGTGGAATCGACGCCCACACGTGGCCTACGCGCACGCGTGGGTTGCCCCTTTTTTTTCGAATGCAAAATACAGAATGCAGATGAATATGCAGAAATTATGAATAAACATGAATAAAAATAAAATAAAATAAAACTAAGAATAAAAAGAGACGATTATACCATGGTGGGTTGTCTCCCACCTAGCACTTTTAGTTAAAGTCCTTAAGTTGGACATTTGATGAGCTCCTTATCATGGTGGCTTGTGCTTGAACTCGTCTTGAAACTTCCACCAATGCTTGGACTTCCAAAAAGCTCTAACATCTCCAAGTAAATTTCCCAAGCTTTGATGGAGTTCTTCACAAGCTTTGAGCTCCCAAAATTGATCCTCTTGTATGCCGGGATCCCAAATCTTGTTTCTACACCCATCTTCTTGTTGATCATCATTTTTCCACTTGGGTAGTGAGCAATTAGAATTCCCACTGAGACATCCAAACAGCCTCCTAGACCCATTCAATCGAGCTCTACACCAATCCTTGCACTTCAACTTTGAGTATGCAACCGTATTGAACCTTGCATGACAACTCTTACCACTAACCATCTCCCTCTTACTCTTATAGCCACAAAGAGCTCTAAGTTGCCCATCCGTCTCAAGAAAAGCATATTCAAGTGGGCTAATTAAGCTTAGAGATGAAAGATTTACCCACTTGAATGAAGGAATGGATGGTGATGGCTTTGGGGGAGAGGTCTCCAACAACTTTGGCAGGGTGATTTCCAGCTCCATTCCCTTGAGCTCTTCCTTGACAACTTCCACCTCTTTGCAAGCTTCTTCAATTTCAACCTCTTCCTCTTGGTAGCTTTCTTCCAATTCAATCTCTTCTTCATTACTTACCAAGGACATGGGAGGTTGTGCTTCTTCTTCTTTAATCTCCATCTCTTGATCAACCTCTGCAAAGTCTTCAACCATGATATGCCGCGGAGGTTGTACACCCTCCTCAACATCAATGTCAAACACCTTGGAAGGAGGCTCTATGACTGGACTTTCCCATAGAGGCTCCGCATCTCCCAAGTCTTCAACCACTTCTTCCTCTTCCTCTATTACAGCTTCCTCCACTTGTTCCAATACAAATTCACGTTCCTCATTATCCACTGGAGTTTCTAGTGTCTCCTTCATGCTACGCTCTTCATTAGATTTCCCACATGTAGCTATGGGAGTTCCTTGAGTGTCCAACTGTTAGGAGAGGCTAATCGATTTACTACCGCGGTCAAGGCAGCCGTGAATTCTAGTACATTCTTAGTCATCATTTTCTTGCCCTTGAAGAAGTACACCAAGGGTTTCATTCGTTAGAGATTGGGGTGGTTGGAAGGGTTCATCGCATAGGAAGAATGGTTCATGATAGGAAGGTGGTTCTTCTTGATAAGGATAAGGAGATGGTGTATATTAAGGTGGTGGTTCTTGGGAGTAATTGTGTTGGAATAGGGGTGGTTTTAAGTATGGTTCATAAGGCTCATAGGGCGTTTGGTATGCTGGATATAGGTTAGGGTCATATGGGGGTGTTTGGTGGTAAGGTGCTTGTGAGTATGGTGGTTCAAAGCTATGTTGAGGAGGGGGTTCATAGGTATATTGTGCTGGGTGTTGATTGTCACGGAGAGGTCCACCATAACCATTGTCTTGGTATGCATCATAGAATGGTTGTTGATAGTCCATTGGAGGTGGTTGTTGCCAAGAGGGTTGATCAGATCCTTGTGGCTCCTCCCATCTTTGATTGTCCCATCCTTGATGCAAGCCTTCATTGTAATCTCCACTTCCTACAACATGATTATAACCAAACTCATAGCCAAATGGGTGAGAATTCATGGTAACAAAAGAAAATAAAAACAAAAACTAATAAAAATTAAGCAACAAAGTCCTAAAACTAACAAAAACTAACAAATAAGCAAAAAGCAAATATTTGCAATAACCAATAATAAGGCACACGTTTGCAATTCCCCGGCAACGGCGCCATTTTGACGAACGGATTTTTTCTAGTAAAGAATTCACAAAAGTAATCACGTTGTAAGTATAGTTTCTAAACCAACAAAGAATCCTTTCGTACAAAAACTTGTTTGTCACTAAAGCAAACCCAATAAAATTAATAACCGAAGTATTTAAATCTCGGGTCGTCTCTCAAGGAATTGCAGGGAGGTGTAATTTATTATTGGTTATGGGATTGCATCTTTTTGGGTTTTTAAATGGTTGAACAAGGAAATAAAAGGGCAAGAAATTAAATAAATAACTAAGAAAAGCTCTTGACAAGGTATGAGAACTGGACGTCCTATCCTAGTTATCCTTATCAATTGTGATGAGAATTGTTCATTGCTCCCACTTAGTTAACTCTTACCAAATAAAGGAAAGTCAAGTGGACTAATCAATTTGATTCCTCAAGTCCTAGTCAACTCCTAAGGAAAGACTAGCTTTAGAGGGATCCAAATCAACCAGCAACTGTCAATTATCAATCAACAAAGGAGTTTGATAACTCAAGAGTCTCCAATTACTCTACCAAAGCCAAAAAGACATAAAAGCTAAATTAAAACCCTCCCAAACATTTGATCAAACACTTGGAAGGCATAACATAAAGACATGGAAAAGTGATAGGGAATGTAAAATCTAAAACCAACAATTGCAAGCATCAATGATAACAAATAAAGGAAGAAGTAATAAATCTGAAATACCTCAAATTGCATTAAATATAAAATCAATTCTAACATGAAAGGTTCATAAACCAAATTGGGGAAATAAGTAAACCAACAAGAGAAATAGATAAACTAAAGGACTAGAACAATTAAGAGTAGAAGAAAACTAAACTAAATTAAACTAAATAGAAATCTGAAATTAAGCAAAGCTAATCCTAAAATCCTAAAACCTAAAGAGAGGAGAGAGCCTCTCTCTCTCTCTAGAGAACTACATCTAAAACCTAAATTATGAATGAATATTGTATGTGTGAATTGTGTCTTGTGTTTCCCCCATTCTGTAGCTTTTATTCTGTGTTTTTTGGGATTGGAACTGGGCCAAAAGGAGCCCAAAAATTGCCCCCAGCGCTTTCTGCACTTTCTGCACGTGGCGCATGTCACGCGTACGCGCAGTCACGCGTACGCGTCATTTGGCAAAATTCCTTGTCACGCGTACGCGTCAGTCACGCGTACGCGTCGCCCATTCGTGCGCGTTGCTGCCAGCTTCTCAAAACTTCATTTTTCACGTTCCTTCCACTTTTGCATGTTTCCTTTCCATCCTCTAAGCCATTCCTGCCCTATAAAGCCTGAAAACACTCAACATACATATCACGGCATCAAATGGTAATAAAGGATAATTAAAATTGACAATTTAAAGGCCTAAGAAACATGTTTTCAATTATATCACAGAATTAGGAAGGATTTGTAAAACCATGTAAATTATATTAATAAGTGAGCAAAGAATTGATAAAAACCACTCAAATCAGCGCAATATAAACCATAAAATAGTGGTTTATCAATTGTCTTGAAGGAGATTTTGGTGACGTCATCCTAGGAGACGAATGCAGGTTTGTCGAGAATGGGTTAGTAAAAGAAGGGTTGTTCGAAAGACCTTATGAGATAGCCAAAGGTCACCTTCGACCTTTGCAAATTAAAGCTAAGGTTAAAGGATTGATGATCAATCGCATCCTAGTTGATGGAGGGGCAGCAATTAATTTACTGCCTGAAAGTATTCTACCTTTGTTCCAGAAGACAGTCAAAGATCTGATAAAAACAAATCTGGCTGTCATTGGATTCAATGGTAAGTCAACAACAACCCTAGGAATGATCTCACTCAGGGTCAAGGTTGGAAGTGTCGAAAGGCTAATAGTCTTTATAATAGTGCCTATCAAAGCAACTTTCAATATGTTGTTTGGAAGAGATTGGATCCATGGAGTAGGGGCAATACCCTCGATCCTGCATTAGAATTTGGTGCTTTGGGATGAGGATGGAAAGATTGAAGAGATCGAAACTGACAACAGCCCCTGCTATGTTGAACAGATGAAGGTCAGCTTCAAAGAATATCATACGAGTGTTTGACCAATAGATATTGATATGAGCACCTTTGACCCCTCTCTTATCAAAGGTTTCTCGGGGCCCATGGTATGAAGCTGGTCCCCGAGGCCAAGGAGAACTTGGCCACAGAATCCACTTAATAGATGTATCGAGCTATTGGGCTCGACTATCAGCCTATATGGCTGAGAAGAGAGAGTGTGCAGGTGAACGTGCACTAGATTGTATATATAATCTTGATCCTTTAGGGTTTGAGAAGTCTGATTTATTTTTAGAAGATTTGCACAATAAAAAGGTTGAAGTACAAGATCCTCTCGAAGAAGTCAAGATTGGTGGAGAAGGTCGAGTTACTTATGTAAGTATGTGCTTAGACCCTAATTTCAAAGAGGAGTTAATAAAGGTGTTGAGGAAACGCCAATATTGTTTTTCTAGGCAATATGAGAAGATGCCTGAATTGGATAGATTTCTAGTCAAGCATAAATTTTCCATCCTTGAGAACGCTCGACCTATTAAGCAAGCTCCAATACATTTCACCCCTGAAATCATGGTAAAAATCAAAGAGGAGGTTGAATGTAACACTCTACCACATAGAGCTTTACACCTAGGACGTAAATCAGAGATGGCAAGGTGGTATAACCTTTAAAAATGAAATTATGTATATAAATATAGTTGAAAGAAATTATAACTAAGAGCCTTGAAAAAGAAGCTAAACAAAAGCATAACAGAAATTGCATCACTCTCGTTCAGATAACCGTACAAGGGTAAACAAGAGCGAAAGGGAAGATAAAACATATATATAACTATCAGAGTTCCGAAAGATACAAATATCAAGCTCCAGACTCGACCTGCGAAGCTAAGACCAGCCAGAGTATACATATACATATATAACCCAAAAGACATCCCAAAACACTAGATAGTAAATCTTTTTCTCCAAATCGACCTCTAAGAGGAACAAAGTACAATATATACAATGCAGATAATCTATTTACATATATATACATAAACAAAATAAAAAAAAACACTAAGTCCCAAAAAATTTCTTCTCTTCTAAGAGTCTCCAGAGTGCCTAGTGAGGTGCCTCTCGACTTGCATCTAAAAATAACAATATATGTATGGAATGAGAATCGGGAGTTCTCAACATGGTAAAGATACTCGCATAGATAATATATAAGATCACAAGAAAGCCAGAGGTATTCCTATAACTCCGACACTCAGAATCAAACTTAAAATTTATTCTAAACGAATAATATCGGTAATCTATCTAAGGGATTCTTATTTCTAAACTAACTATTCAGTTTCCGTCTCCTTCAAACCTCCTAAACACCGGGTGGAATAACCCTCATCATGCTTCCACCATATGAGGAGTCTTTTAGATGCAAACACATTCAATACAATCAAGAAAAACACAAATATGAGTAGCAAGTACAGCAGATAGGACAAATAGCAATTAATTACAACTAAACAATTAGGCAAGCCAAAACAATGCATACTCAAGCAAAACATACAATATGCATATGATGTATGTCTGTCATATGGCTGATGATTGATGCACCACTATTTTATGATATATTTTAGACTGAATTGAGTGGGTTTGTGTCAACTAATCTCACACTTATTCATTGAAATTACATGTTTTTCTTTTTCTTCCTAATTTTGTGTTATTATTGAAAACTTGCTTCCTAGGCCTTTAAATTGTCAATTTTTAATTCTCCTTTATTACCATTCGATGCCGTGATCTGTGTGTTAAGTATTTTCAGGTTTTATAGGACAGGAATGGCTTAGAGGATGGAAAGGAAGCATGCAAAACTGGAAGGAACACAAGAAACTAAGGAGCTGAGTAGCGAGGATCGACGCGCACGCATGGCTGACGCGTGTGTGTGAATTGGCGCATCTTACAGTGACGCGTACGCGTGACTGACACGTACGCGTGACAAGCGCAGAAGTCCAGCGACGCGTATGCGTGGCCAACGCATACGCGTGACAGAGCGTAACGTGCTGCACTTATCGGAACTCGCTGGGGGCGATTTTTGGGCTGTTTTGGACCCAGTTTTCAGCCCAAAAACACAGACTAGAGGCAGGGGGTAAGCTGAGACAGGACACACATTCACTTTCACTTAGTTTTAGTTTTAGTTTTGAATTTTAGAGAGAAAACACCACTTCTCCTAGGGTTCTTAGTGTTCTTATTTGTTTGGCTTTTGATTGGATATTGAGAGAGCTAATACTACCTTCGATAGAAGTCTTCGTCGTTATAGTTTGCTTTTCTATCACTCTATTTTTTTATTTTCCATTTTATTGCTTGTGATCATATTTGGATATTTTTAATTTTGAATTTATTAATGCAATGAACTATTTTTTATATTTAATTCCATTACTTGTTTGATTTCTTTCAATTAATTATCAGCTCCAAATTTGCTTTTATTAATTTGATTTTAATTACCATGTCTCCTATCTACTCCCTTTACATGTTTGTGAAAATGGCATTCATGTTAATGGAGTAGAGCTCCCAACTTGGATTTGGAGTTGATTAATTGGAAACCCTTGAGTTGGAATACTCAAGTATTAATTTGTAATTAGAAATTGCTGGCTAACTCAATTTTCACTAACTCTAATCCTTCCCTGCAAGGTGATTAGGACTTGTGAATCAGAGTTAGTGTTACCTACTTGACTTTCCTTTATTAGTTAGAGGATCACTAAGTAGAAGCAACAACCTTTTACTATTATACTTGGGAAGGTCAACAAGGATAGAAACTCCAATTAATCTTCTCCTAGCCAAGGCCTTTTATTTCAAATACCTAATACCTCTTGTCATTATTTGTTGCTTTAATTGATTGCCATTTATTTTTCCGTTTCCAATTCTAAAATTTCTCAGAAAATTCCTTACCAATAAATTGCACCTTGTGTCAACTCTTTGGGAAACAACCTGGGAATTCTACTCCCAGTTATTTAATCTTAATTGTGACACAATTTAAATTGGTAATGGAAATTTCATCAGTTAAGACTGTACTGACAACGCTCCTTTTATTAAAATTTCTTAACCGGCATTTTTCCACCCATCAATTTTTGGCGCCGTTGCAGGGAAGTTGCAATAGTGTGCTAAATTATTGGTTGGTATAAATATTTTTATTTTTATAAAATTGCATTTTTTTCTATTTTATTGGTGTGTTTTCTGTTTATTAGTAATAATTATTATCATTTATTTTTAGTATATTTTATTACCATGAGCTCTATGTTTCTTTCATTGAATGACGCGTTCATTACCAGATCCGAACTTAGCCGCATTTGATCCTGAGATTGAAAAGACTATTTCACGTATTAGGCAAGCTCGGCGTCGTTTAGCCTCTGAGGGTGGTGAAGGGGTTTCGCCCAATTCACCGGTCTTATATGAGGTTGAGTCTGAACCGTCATTTGAGGAAGAAACTAGCTCCTGTTCTACTGATTCTATTGATGCTTCTTTTATTGATTTAAGTGTAGATACTATGGCGGAGCCTAGAAGGATTACTCTCTAGGAAGCAGGAGCTCTGGACTTTACACTGCAACCATATCAAGCGCGTCATCCAAATTTGGCTGCGGATTTTGAACTGAAGGCCACACTGATCAATCTCCTGCCTAAGTTTCATGGCCTACCTGCTCAAGAGCATATCAAGCACCTTAGAGATTTTCAGACAGCCTGCTTAACTACTAGGTGCCATGGTGCGGATGAGGCTACTGTTTGGCTATATGCCTTCCCGTTCTCTCTTGAGGGAAAGGCAAAGGAGTGGTTCTACACTCAACCAGAATTTGTTGTTACTAATTGGGATTTGCTCAGAAGGGAATTCCTGGACAAGTTCTTTCCAGCAGTGGTTACAGATAGACTGAGAAAGGAAATTTCCTATATCATCCAAGGTAAATCAGAGACTCTCTACGAGTATTAGGAATGCTTCAGGAATCTCCTAGACTCATGTCCCCATGACAAGATTGACCAGTTGGTGTTGATTAGCTATTTCTGCCAAGGCATGAAGCCTCAAGACAAGACCATCTTAGATGCTTCAAGTAATGGCTCTCTAACAAAGTACAAGACGGCGACAGAAGCGTGGCAACTGATCACCGATCTAGCTGAGTCTACCCGAAATTCAAGGCAAAGGAATAATCATTCCAAGGCTATTGTGGAAGTTTCCTCTAGTAGTGAGACCGCTGCCCTCACCAAGACTCTGGGAGAGATGACCAATATACTAAAGTAGCTCCAGCTCAATCAACAACAACCTCAGCCTCCCTCATAACAACATTATCAACAGTTGGTCCCTCAGAGAGTGTGTGGAATATGCGCTTGCTATTCTCACTACACTGATGAATGTCCACAACTCCAAGAAGACAACACCTTGGCGGCTACTAATGTTTATTACAACCATCCGAATCAAGGGTACTATCAATAAGGCGGTAATTATAATCAAGGTGGTAACTACAATCAAGGTTGGCAAGACAATTCCAACCAAGGATGGAGAGACAATTCCATCCAAGGATGGACAGATAATTCCAACCAAGGATGGAGGGACAACTACAACTAAGAAGGCAGAGACAATAGTGGAAATCAAAGGTGGAACAACAACTATCAACAGAACCGGTATCAACAAAACCCTCCATACCAACAGCAGAAGCAAGGCCAAAGTTATCGGACACCTCACCAAAGGCAAGCTCAAGCACCTCAACACAACCAACTACAAGCCCCTCAAATTACCTACCCTCCTTCTTCCTCCAACCACGATGAAACACTCTGTTCTATCCTTCAAGGGCAAAAAGAGCTTCAAAATTCACTTACCTCTAGCCTCACCGATCTTACCTCCACTCTTCAAGCCCTTATAACCCGTATGGAACCACCCTCTACCTCCAATAATCAACCTTCAAGCTCTAGTGCACTTCCCTCTCAACCTTTACCCAACCCCAAGGGTGGAATTAATGCCATCACTTTGAGGTCCGGCACTACATTGCAATAGAGGAGTCCCGAGGAGCCAAGCTCAAGAGAAGACATTCAAGTTGAAGATGTTGTTGAGGTAGAAGATGTTGAAGAAGAGGATGAGGTACAGGATGCGGTTAAAGAAGAAGTTGCTCAATCGAGGAATGGAGTATCTAAGGAAGATGATATTGTGAGAGAAGCCATTCCCATTCCTTTTCCACACCTTGCTAGGAGGACTAAGAAGCAAGTGGAGCTAGACCCCAAGATGGTGGAGATATTCAAAAAGGTTGAGGTAACTATTCCCCTTTTTTATGCTATTCGCCAAGTTTCTAAGTATGCTAAGTTTCTAAAAGATTTGTGCATGAATAAGGATAAAATACATGATTTAGAAACTATTCCTTTGGGTAGCTCTATTTCTGCTTTAATGGGTGCTATATCGGAGAAATGTGGTGATCCCGGTCCTTGTATGGTTACTTATACTATAGGGGGTGTGCAAATTATTGACTGCATGTGTGATTTAGGTGCATGTGTTAGTATTATGCCATTATCTGTATATGATGCTTTGAGGCTCCCACCCTTGAAAAGGTCGGCAACACGTTGTGTTTTGGCAGATAAGAGCATAATCTCGATGGTGGGCATTGTGGAAGACGTCTTAGTGAGCATTAAGGGGTTGACGTTTCCTATTGACTTCTATATTTTAGTGATGCCCCCTAATGACTCAGGAAGACCTTCGTCCATCTTGCTTGGAAGGCCATTTTTGAAGACTTTGCGGTTTAAATTGGATGCCTTCTCGGGTACCTATTCCTTTGAGATAGATGGAAGAGCAGTGAGCTTCAACCTTGATGAAGCTATGAAGCACCCACCGAAAAATCACTCCATCTTCTAGTGTGACATTATTGATGAGACTGTAGCTGAAGTTCACCAAGAGGCAGAAGAAAAGAAGAACAGGGAGCAAGGTGCAAGTGTGGGGAAGCCCTCTGAGCATATTGAAGACACCCTACCACCTCTAATGGTTCCAGATGATCAAGTGCCAAGCCATGAGCTGAAAATGGAGTTGAAGCCCCTTCCACCTCACCTCAAGTATGCTTATCTTGAGGACAATCAACAACTCCCTGTGATTATTGCAAAGAAACTCACTTTCCAACAAGAGGAGCGTTTGCTTAGTGTGCTTAAAAGACACAAGAAAGCTATTGGGTGGATTTTGGCAGACATAGTAGGTATAAGCCCTCAAGTCTATGAGCACCGCATATTTCTAGAGGAGAGAGCAAGGTCTATCCGTCAACCTCAAAGGCGGTTGAACCCCACCATTTTGGAAGTTGTGAAGAAGGAAGTGACCCGACTGCTTGAAGCAGAGATCATCTATCCAATCTCGGATAGTGAATGCGTTAGCCAGTACAGGTGGTTTCGAAAATGTCTGGCATCACAAAAGTGAAGAATGAGCATGGGGAACTCATGGCTACAAGAGTGCAAAATTCCTGGAGGGTGTGCATTGACTATAGGCATTTGAACTAGGCTACTCGCAAGGATCACTACCCACTACCTTTCATCGATCAAATGCTTGATCGCGTGTCAGGTAAATCACACTACTGTTTTCTAGATGGTTACACTGGTTATTTTCAAATCCATATTGCTCCAGAAGATCAAGAGAAAACAACTTTTACATGCTTTGGAACGTATGCATATAAGAGAATACTTTTTGGCTTATGTAATGCACCGGCTACGTTTCAAAGATGCATGATAAGTATCTTCTCAGATCTTCTTGAGCATTGTATAGAAGTTTTTATGGATGACTTTAGTGTTTATGGTGATTCTTTTGACCTTTGTTTGGATAGTCTAGCTAGAGTATTAGAAAGATGTGTTAGTTCAAACCTTGTACTTAATTTTGAAAAATTTCATTTTATGATAAAACAAGGTATTGTTCTAGGTCTTGTTGTTTTTAATATTGGTATATCTATTGATCCTGCAAATGTAGATGCTATTTCTGGTTTACCTTACCCCTCCTCCGTGAGGGAAGTCCATTCTTTTCTTGGTCATGCAGGTTTCTACCGGCGCTTTATTAAGGACTTCAGTAAGGTTGCACTGCCTTTGTCCCAGTTACTGCAGAAGGACATAGAGTTTGAGTTGAGTAAAGATTGCATGGAAGCATTTGACAAGCTGAAGATTGCCTTGACCCAAGCTCCTATTGTGAGAGGGCCTGACTGGAGTAGGCCGTTCGAGATAATGTGCGACGCATCAAACTATGCGGTAGGAGTGGCGCTGGCTCAGCGCGAAGGTAAGGACTCTTATATTATTGCTTATGCTTCTAAGACTTTAGATGGTGCCCAGTCTAATTATACTACCACTGAAAAAGAACTGTTAGCTATTGTTTTTACTTTGGATAAATTCCGAGCTTATTTACTTGGTACTAAGGTGGTAGTATATTCAGACCATGCGGCTTTGAAATATTTGTTAACTAAGAAAGAGTCTAAACCAAGGTTAATCCGTTGGATATTGTTGCTGCAAGAATTTGATTTAGATATCAAAGATTGGAGTAGTTCTCAAAATTTAGTGGCGGACCACTTGAGTCGCCTAGAACATATTAAAAGCGACTCCACTCTTATCAATGATGCTTTTCTACTTGATAGCTTGCAAGCAATATCTGAGGTGATTCCTTGGTATACACCTATAGCTAATTATTTGGTTAGTCGTAACTTTCCTCCTAATTTTTCTAAGTATCAAAAAGACAAGCTTAAAAGCGAGTCCAAATATTACATATGGGATGACCCATATTTGTGGAGATGTGGTGCTGACCAAATAATTAGAAGGTGTGTGCCACAATATGAATTTCAGTCAATTTTAGAGGCCTGCCACTCTTCTGAGAGTGGTGGACACTTTGATCCTCAAAGAACTGCTAGAAAAATTTTAGACTACAGATTTTGGTAGCCCGCACTTTTTAAGGATGCTACTATTTTTTGTGACTCTTGTCCCCAATGCCAAAGGTTTGAAAATATATCCAAGAGAGATGAAATGCCCCAACAACTTATGTTGTTTTGTGAAATTTTTTATGTTTGGGGTATTAACTTTATGAGTCCATTTCCAAACTCTAATGGAGTAGACTCCCAACTTGACTTGGGGGTTGATTAAATGGAGACTGATAAACCACTATTTTATGGTTTATATTGTGTTTAATTGTGTGGTTTTATCATGATCCTTACCCACTTATTCATTAAATTAGCATGCATTTAGATTTCCTTCCTGAATTTATTACATGTTTGAAAACTGCTTCCTAGGGACTTTAATTATTTATTTTTAATTTTCCTTTATTCCATTCGATGCCGTGATCTGTGTGTTAAGTGTTTCAGACTTTATAGGGCATGAATGAGTTGGAGATTGGAAAGGAAGCTAGAAAAAATGGAAGAAACACAAGAATTTGAGGAGATAACCAGCGAGAAGTGACGCGGTCGCATGGCTCACGCGACCGCGTGAAGGAGAGCAAATCGCAGTGACGCGGCCGCATGGCTCACGCGGCCGCGCGAATTGGGAAAGTTCTGGCGACGCGGTAGCGTGAACGACGCGAACGCGTGGCGAGGAAAAGCGCGAATGACGCGTCCGCATGGATGACGCGATCGCGTGACATGTGCGATCTGCATAATCTGCAGAATTCGTTGGGGGCGATTTTGGGCCATATTTCGACCCAGTTTTCGGCCCGGAACAGCAGACTAGAGTCAGAGAACATGCAGAAACAAATAACAGATTCATTCAGAGATTACAATGTGTGAGTAGTTTCTTTACTTGATGGGGAGTTGATTAAAAGGAATTCTTGAGTTGGAAGGATTGAAAGAAAAATTTGTAATTGGGTTAAATGTTGGATTGCTATCCTGTCACCAACGCCAATCCCTTTGAACTAAGTGGGTTACAACTTGTGAACAGATCTGGCATTCCAACTTGTTTGACTTTCCCTTACTTAGTAAAGGATAACCAAACAGAACAACCATTAATTATAAATTAATCTTATAATCACTCCACCAATACTAGAAATTCCAACCAATCAACTCCCAGTCAAGGCTTTTATTCATATTATTTAACCTCCCTCAATTTACATTCCAATTTACTTAGCTCAACTTCTTGGAACATCTGATTAATAAGATAGCACACTTTTCTACAACTCGTTGGGAGACGACCTGGGACTTAAAACTCCCAGTAATTTTTAATTTAATTCTCTGTGACATATTTCTAAATTGATAGGCAGATTTTCGGTGAGTTAAGAACTATACTTGCAACGTAACCATTTTAATAATTTTTAATTCACCAGCTTCTGCGTCTCATCAATTTTTGGCGCCGTTGCCGGGGAGTTGCAATAGAGTGCTAATTTTATTAATTAGAATTTATTTATCTGCATTTTATTTTATTTTGCTACTATGAGCTGCATGTTTCTTCCGTCAAATGACGTGTTCACTTCCTGATCCGCGCTTGCTAATATTCGATCCTGAAATTGAAAGGACAATTTCACGAATAAGGTGAGAACAGCGTCGGTTAGCCCGCTCTGAGGGCAGATCTGAAAGTGAATCTGAGGAAGAAACCAGCCCCCGTTCTACTGATTCGGTTGTTTTACATGCAGAAAACATGGCAGCTAGGAGAGTTACCATCCAGGAGGAAGGAGCCCCTAATTTTACAATGCAACCATTTCAAGCGCATCATCCGGCGGTAGCTACAGATTTTGAAATAAAGCCCGCACTGCTAAATTTGATGCCCAGGTTTCATGGCCTACCTGCTCAAGAGCCTATCAAGCACTTGAGAGATTTCCAGGCAGCCTGTTCTACTGTCAGGCGTGATGGCACTGATGAAACTTCAATACTGCTGAAAGCTTTTCCGTTTTCTCTTTAGGGAAAAGTAAGAGAGTGGTACTACACTCAACCTCTAGCAAATGTATCCAACTGGGATACACTCAGAAAGGAGTTTCTGGAGAAATTCTTCCCATCTGAAGTCACTGATAAGCTAAGGAATGATATCTCCACAATTGTTCAGGATGACAATGAGACTCTCTTTGAATACTGGGAGTACTTCAATAATCTTCTGGAAGCATGCCTCCACCACATGATCGACAAGATCGTGCTACTCAGCTATATCACACAGGGTATGAGGCCCCAAGATAAGACCATACTGGAAAGTGCCAGCAATGGGTCTATGAAGAAGTACAAGACCACTGATGAAGCTTGGCAATTGATCAGTGATTTAGCTGAATCCACTAGGAACCACAAACAGAAGCAAGGCCGTTCAAAAGCTGTTGCAGAAGTATCTTCTAGCAGCGAGACTGCTGCTCTACGTGAAGACATCTGTGAAATGACCAACTTGCTGAAGTAAATACAGTTGAATCAACAAGCTCAGCAAGCTCAACCTCCTCCACCACAGCAAAACCAACAACTAGTCCCACAAAGAATTTGCGGAATCTGTGTTGATTACAGCCATTACACTGATGAATGCCCACAGCTCCAACAAGAAGACAACATGGTGGCATCCACTCACAACTTCTATGACCGCCCCCAACCAAGGGTACAATCAAAGTGGAAATAATAACCATGGATGGCAGGACAATTCAAACCAGAATTGGAGGGACAATAATAACAGAGGAGGCAGAGATAATCAGGGAAATCAGAGGTGGAACAATAACAACAACAGGCAGCAAAATCAACCTTACAGAGTACCTCACCTGAGGCAGAACCAAGGACCACAGAACAATCAGCAACAGACCTCTCAATTTACCCATTCTTCTTCACCTTCTACTGAAGACCTATTGCAATCTTTTGAGAAAAGACAACAGACCATGGAAAGTAACATCATGAATAGTATTAATGCCAGTCTGAATGGTCTCACCTCTACTATGCAAGCTTTTATGACACAGTTTGTACCAGCATAAAATTCCAATAACCAACCTTCAAGCACCACTGGAATCCCCTCTCAACCATTACCCAACCCAAAGGGAGGCATTAATGCCATCACCCTAAGGTCCAGAACCACACTGCAGGAGAGGAATCAGGAGAAACCAAGCTCACCAGAATACGCCTCAGCTGAAGTGGTGGTAGAAATCGAAGATGTTGAAGAGGAAGAGGATATACAGGACATAGCTGAAGAAGAAATAGTTCAACCACAGGAGGAAGCACCAAAAGGCGCAGACGCTACAGACAACACTACTCCTATTCCATTTCCACAACTTGCAAGGAAGCCCAGGAAGTAGCTGGAATCCGATCCTAAAATGGTAGAGATATTCAAAAAGGTCGAGGTAACTGTTCCCCTTTTTTATGTTATTCAGCAGGTACCTAAATATGCAAAGTTTCTAAAAGACTTATGTATCCATAAAGACAAAATTAATGAATTAGAAACTATTCCTTTAGGTAGTTCTATATCTGCTTTAATGGGAGGATTACCTGAAAAATGTAGTGATCTAGGTCCTTGCATAGTTAGTTGTACTATTGGTGGTGTAGTAATTTATGATTGCATGTGTGATTTAGGAGCATGTGTCAGTATAATGCCTTTGTCTATATATGATGTTTTGAGGCTCCCTCCCTTAAAAAGGTCGGCAGCTCGTTTTGTGTTAGCAGATAAAAGTATTATTACAGTGGCTGGAGTTGCTGAAGATGTTTTGGTGAACATTAAAGAGCTCACATTTTCCACTGATTTTTATATCTTGGAGATGCCCCCACAATGATTCAGATAAGCCATCATCAATCCTACTTGGAAGACCATTCCTGAAGACATCAAAATTCAAATTGGATGCTTTTTCAGGAACATACTCCTTTGAAATAGATAGTCGCATAGTAATCTTCAATCTGAATGGAGTCATTGACAATCCCCAGAAGATCGTTCTATCTTCCAGTGTGATGTCATAGACGAAAGTGTGGCTGAAATTCAAGAGGAAGAGTTTGAAGAGAGGCACACTGGACAAGGTCCTAGTGTGGGGACCCTCTTAACTGACAGTGAGGGCACTTCGCCATTTTCACAAGCCCCAGATAATCCAGAGCCTGCCCATGATCAAAAGTTAGAATTGAAACCTCTCCCTCCACATCTCAAATATGCTTATCTTGAGGATGAGCAGAAGCTTCCGGTTATTATTGCAAGGGAACTGACTGCTCAACAAGAAGAGTAGTTACTTGATGTACTGAGGAAGCATAAGAAGGCAATTGGGTGGAGTTTGGCATACATAGTGGGAATCAACCTTCAAGTATGTGAGCACAGAATATTTCTAGAAGAGGGAGCAAGACCTGTCCGTCAACCCCAAAGAAGATTGAATCCCACCATCTTGGAAGTTGTCAAAAAGGAAGTGAACAGACTATTGGAAGCAGGTATCATATATCCCATTTCAGACAGTGAATGGGTAAGCCCAGTACAAGTGGTGCCCAAGAAATCTGTAGTCACTACAGTGAAGAGTGAGCATGGAGAGCTCATAGCAACTAGAGTTCAGAATGCTTGGAGAGTCTGCATTGATTACAGGCATCTCAACCAAGCTACCCGTAAGGATCACTACCCACTTCCATTCATTGATCAAATGCTGGATCGCCTGTCAGGTAAATCACATTATTGCTTTTTAGATGGTTACACAGGTTATTTCCAGATTCATATAGCTCCTGAGGATCAGAAAAAGACTACTTTTACATGTCCTTTTGGGACCTATGCTTATAAGAGAATGCCCTTTGGCTTGTGCAATGCACCAGCTACCTTCCAAAGGTGCATGATGAGTCTTTTCTCTGATCTTATCGAGGACTGTATGGAAGTTTTTATGGACGATTTTAGCGTTTATGGTGATTCTTTTAGCCTTTGCTTAGATGGATTATCTCGAGTATTAGATAGATGTGTTAACACAAATCTTGTATTGAATTTCGAAAAATGCCATTTTATGGTAAAATAAGGGATTGTATTAGGACATGTGGTATCTAATAATGGTATTTCTGTAGACCCAACAAAGGTGAATGTTATTTCTAGTTTACCTTACCCCTCTTCTGTGAGGGAAGTCCGTTCGTTCCTTGGCCATGCAGGTTTCTACCGGAGATTTATTAAAGACTTTAGTAAGGTGGCACTCCCCTTGTCCAGATTACTGCAGAAGGATATTGAGTTCAAGCTCAGTGAGGATTGCGAACAAGCGTTTGATAAGCTGAAGACTGCTTTAACTCAAGCCCCAATTGTGAGAGGACCAGACTGGAGTCAGCTGTTTGAAATCATGTGCGATGCTTCCAACCATGCAGTAGGAGCAGCGCTGGCTCAGCGCGAAGGTAAGGATCCTTTTGTTATTTCCTATGCGTCTAAGACTTTAGACACTGCCCAGTCCAATTATACTACTACTGAGAAAGAGCTTCTGGCTATTGTTTTTGCTCTGGATAAATTCCGAGCCTATTTACTTGGTACTAAAGTAGTAGTGTATTCGGACCATGCAGCTCTAAAGTATCTATTAGCTAAAAAGGAATCTAAACCAAGACTTATACGTTGGATACTACTGTTACAAGAATTTGATTTAGAAATAAAGGATAGGAGTGGTAATCAGAATTTAGTAGCAGACCACTTGAGTCGCCTTGGACATATTAAGGATGATTCTACTCCTATAGATGATAATTTTCCTTTTGACAACCTGCAAGCAGTATCTGCGGTAATCCCGTGGTATGCACCTGTTGCTAATTATTTAGTTAGCCGCACATTTCCTCCATATTTTTCTAAACATCAGAGACAAGCTAAAAAGCGAGTCTAAATATTATATATGGGATGACCCATATTTATGGAGATGTGGCGCTGACCAGATAATTAGACGTTGTGTGCCTCAATCAGAATTCCCGTCCATTTTAAAGGCCTGTCACTCATCTGAGAGTGGAAGACATTTTGGCCCTCAAAGAACAGCTAGAAAGATCTTAGACTGCGGATTCTGGTGGCCTACTCTTTTTAGAGATGCTGCTGAGTTTTGTAAATCCTGCCCCCCATGTCAGAAATTTGGTAATATATCCAGGAGGGATGAGATGCCTCAACAATATATGCTCTTCTGTGAAATTTTTGAGGTTTGGGGCATTGACTTCATGGGTCCATTTCCAAATTCTAATGGATATTTTTATATATTGTTAGCTGTGGATTATGTTTCCAAATGGGTAGAAGCAATTCCTACCTGCACTGATGATGCTAACACTGTTGTTTCCTTTGTGAGAAACTATATTATATGTCACTTTGGATCACCACGAGCAATCGTGAGCGATCAAGGCACCCATTTTTGTAACAGGAGACTAACAGGATTGATGAAGAAGCATGGGATAATCCATAAAGTTGCAACAGCTTACCATCCCCAAACTAATGGGCAAGCCTGGGTATCAAACAGAGAAGTTAAGCGTATCTTGCAAAAGATAGTAAAGCCTCACAGAAAAGACTGGAGCACCAGGCTATAAGATGCACTGTGGGCATATAGAACGGCATACAAGACGCCCATTGGGATGAGTCCCTTCCGTTTGGTTTATGGAAAAGCTTGTCATCTCCCAGTTGAAATAGAACACAGAGCCTTCTGGGCAGTTAAGGAGTGCAACATGGGAATTGAGAACGCCGGAGCTGAAAGGAAGTTGCAACTGCAGGAACTGGAGAACCTTCGCCTAGAAGCTTATGAGAACTCCAGAATTTACAAGGAAAAGATGAAAGCTGTGCATGATCAGAACATCAAGAAGAAAGAGTTTCAACCTGGAGATTTTGTCCTCCTTTATAAATCTCGACTAAGGCTCATGCCCGGTAAGTTGAGATCAAAATGGGAAGGTCCATACAAAGTAGATAAGGCTGAACCGTACGGAGTTTATCACCTAAGCCATCCTTCAAGCTTTGAACTTATTAAGGTCAATGGACAACGCCTGAAGCTGTACCATGGTGAGAAGGTGCGGAAAAATAAGGAGCTTGAGATCTTCCGCCTGGAAGATCCCCACATAGCAGCCGATTGAGCTAGTAGAGCGTCCAACTTACGGACGTTAAAGCAAAGTGCTTGGTGGGAGACAACCCACCGTGGTATGATCGTTCTTTTCTTCACTTTTAGTTTTTCTTCTTTAATAACTCTCCTCTTTATTAGTGCTTTCGTGCATTTGCATTTCATGTCTTCATATTTCTTTTTAAAAAAAAAACAAAAGAAAAAAAGGGCAGTTTTTCGCCGCGCGATGCGATCGCATCAGCGACGCGTCCGCATCGCAAAGAGGGTGGAGAAAACAAATAAACGAACAGAGAGTTTGGCTGGAGTCCGGCTGGAGGCATGCCAATGGCACAAATCGACCCACGCGACCGCGTCCCTGACGCGTTCGCGTCGCATGGAAATCCTGGCCTCCCACGCGACCGCGTGCCCCACGCGGCCGCGTGCCCTGAATTTTTGACGTAAAAGGGTGCACACTGAGATATTGTGCAAGAGTAGTGCTGGATTAGTGCTGGAAGCACAATCCTTATCACACGACCGCGTCACCGACGCGGCCGCGTCACCCATTTTATAACGCACACTCACGCGATCGCGTAACCCACGCGATCGCGTCACCCAATTTTGGCAATTAAAATAAATCGAACAGAGAGTTGTGCTGGAGCGAGGCTGCACTCGCGCCAGCAGCGTAACACGGGTCACGCGACCGCGTGACCGACGCGATCGCGTCCCCTTAAGTGACGCACACCCACGCGAACGCGTTCCCCACGTGGCCGCGTCGCATGCACCGCACAGCTCAACCTAAATTGCAAAATTATCTTATCTTTCTCTTCCCCAAATCCTAATTTTTCTTCCCCCCCCCCTTATTTCTTCTTTCCCCCTTCCCCCTTCTATCTCACCTTTCACTCTCTATCTCTCTTACCACCATTAACAAGGTTTTACCTTCTTCTTCCTTCTTCTCTTTTTCCTATAATTCTTCTTATATTATGTATATATATTATTATTTTCTTTTTTTTTCTTTTTCTTTTCAAATTTTTATTTTTCTTCTTCTTCTTTTCTTTTCTTTACATGGTGTTAGAAACCTTTTGAGTTATCATCCCTCATTATATGCTTGTGGATTATTGCGAATTGTTTGACAATTATTTTTTCTCCCATTTAAGGGATTGCTTGCATGTTCATCTTCATATTTTCTATACCCTATTCACCATGCATGCTATGTGTTTGTGAAAAAGCTCATGTGACATTATGCACTTCTCTATGTTGCTATATTATTCAATGCTTGCTTTTCACAACTTTTCATTATTATTTTATTAATTGAATTCAATTGTCAATACAAACGTGATGGTTTGTTACGAAGTAATGCTTGGTCTATGCCACTCATGCCCTTTTGAATTGCGGGCAACTTACCTTTCCCCGCCTTGGTCTCAGATCTTGTCTCAGCAGCCGGAGTCTCCTACAGAGCTGGGGACACCAAAGCCATGCTTTCACGGGATGATCAGTATGTCCCTAACGGGAAATACCTCAGACTCTCAGCAGCCACTACAAGCCTTTCTACTGCTCCAGTTGAAGATAATCCTTCTTCAACACCACAAGCATCTACCACTGAGAAATTGCTCCAGCAGATAATCGAACGGTTGGATCGGCAAGAACAGAAAGCAAAGATGAGAGAGCGCCGTAACGAGCGCCGATTCAAACACCTCAAGGAGCTACTCAAGGGACATTTTAGAGACTCAGACACCCCGGACTCTACTTCCTTCACCAGCAAAGGGAGCCATGACGGCCCCGCCTGTGGAGATACTGCTACCAGCCCACCCTTGTTTCTGACAGATGGCACCGAGGACGGTGCAAAGCCTTAAGTGTGGGGAGGTCGGTCAGTACCTAACTTCCGGAGGTAAACAGACTTTATAGGGCATGAATGAGTTGGAGATTGGAAAGGAAGCTAGCAAAAATGGAAGGAACACAAGAATTTGAGGAGATAACCAGCGAGAAGTGACGCGGTCGCATGGCTCACGTTACCGCGCGAAGGAGAGCAAATCGCAGTGACGTGGCCGCATTGCTCACGCGGCCGCGCGAATTGGGAAAGTTCTGGCGACGCGGTAGCGTGGACGACGCGAACGCGTGGCGAGGAAAAGCGCGAATGACGCGTCCGCATGGATGACGCGATCGCGTGACATGTGCGATCTGCATAATCTGCAGAATTCGTTGGGGGCGATTTTGGGCCCTATTTTGACCTAGTTTTCGGCCCGAAACAGCAGACTAGAGTCAGAGAACATGCAGAAACAAATAACAGATTCATTCAGAGACAGTGGGAGATCTAGTTTTTACTCTCTTAGGTTTTTCTCTCTAGGTTTTAGAATTTTAATTTTCAATTGGTCTTAGCATTGGAACATTGAGAAGAGTTATTCCCTCATCAAGACTTCGTCATTCTAGTTCGTTTTCTCAACTTGGTTTTATTCTTCCATGTTCCTTGTTTTGTTTAATTTTGTTATTTGAATACTTTTATGATTATTTAATGCAAGGATTATTTTTTTAATTTAATTTCAATTCCAATAATCATGTCTTCTTTTAATTCCCTTTCATATGCTATGGATTCTTTATTTACAATGCGTGAGTAGTTTCCTTACTTGATGGGGAGTTGATTAAAAGGAACTCTTGAGTTGAAAGGATTAAAGAGAAATTTGTAATTGGGTTAAATGTTGGATTGCTATCCTGTCACCAACGCCAATCCCTTTGAACTAAGTGGGTTGCAACTTGTGAACAGATCTGGCATTCCAGCTTGTTTGACTTTCCCTTACTTAGTAAAGGATAACCAAACAGAACAACCATTAATTATAAATTAATCTTACAATCACTCCACCAATACTAGAAATTTCAACCAATCAACTCCCAGTCAAGGCTTTTATTCATATTATTTAACTTTCCTCAATTTACATTCCAATTTACTTAGCTCAACTTCTTGGAACATCTGATTAATAAGATAGCACACTTTTCTGCAACTCGTTGGGAGACGACCTGGGACTTAAAACTCCCAGTAATTTTTAATTTAATTCTCTGTGACATATTTCTAAATTGATAGGCAGATTTTTGGTGAGTTAAGAACTATACTTGCAATGTAACCATTTTAATAATTTTTAATTCACTAGCTTCTGCGTCTCATCAGAGACCCTAGAGTTGGAATGCTCAAGTGATGAGTTAAATTGGAAGTTGTTGGCTAATTCTCTATTTACTAACGCTAGTCCTTCCCAAGGGAGAGGATTAGGATTTGCGAATAAGAGTTAGTTCAATCACTTGACTTTCCTTTATTTAGTAAGGGTTAACTAAGTGAAAACAACAACCTCTTTATACTACACTTGAGAGAATTCTAACAAGGATAGAACTTCCAATTAATCATTCTCCCAGTCAAGGCTTTTTATTTTGAATATATAAATCTCCTTTAATTTTCATTGCGCTAATTTACAATTATTTATTTTCTGTCATTCAACTCTCAAAAATTTCTCGAAAAACTCCTGATTAATAAAATAGCACCCTTTTGTCAACTCGTTGGGAGACGACTTGGGATTCATACTCCTAGTATTTTTATTCTAATTTTGTGACAACCTTTCTAAATTGATAAGCGGATTTTAGTTGGTTAAGAGCTGTACTTACAACGCTATTCTTATATTATAAATTCTTAACTGGCTGATTTCCGCCTCCATCATCGACAAATAAAGAGGTTTGTTGAATCACGAGGTATTAAGATAACACAATCAACTCCCTACTATGCACAAGCTAATAGCCAAGTCGAAGCCATTAATAAAATTCAAATAAGTTTGATTAAAAAGTATATAGGGAGACAACCTCAAAATTGACATAATACTTTAAGTCAAGTACTATGGGCATATAGGTGTTCACCTAAAGAGGCCACAAGTTCAACACCTTATGAGCTAATATATGGTCATAAAGTTGTTTGACCACTTAAAATAAATTTGCAAACTATTAGAGTGACAGAACAAAATGATTTGCCTGTCAAACAATACTGGTCGAATATAATGGATAAATTAGATGAGTTAGATCAATCTCAACTAACTGCATTAGATAAAATAATTTGACAGAAAGAATCGATAGCTATGTCATACAACAAGAAGGTGAAGAATAAAAGATTTACAATTAGTGACTTAGTTTTAAAATTAATACTTCCTACTGAGCAAGTTAAAGAAAAATGACCACCTTTATGGGAAGGACCTTTAGTATTTTTTTTCATTCAGTTATTTAATTTCTCTTAATCTCAATTTAATTCTATTTATTTATTTTTATTTTTTTTTTGATTCAGTTATTTGTTGTTTCTTTATCATTGTTTTGTTATTTTTATTTATTTATTTAAATTTCTTATTTCAGTTTACTTGTAACACCCTAACTTTTAGCACGTCATGATCGTACCACAAGTAAGGCGTTACGGACCTGATTTCCTATATTATCTATTTAATACTGAGCTTTTACGTCGATATCGCGTTTCAGTTTATAAGAAAATACCAGAAAATTATTTGTAGTAATTAAAATCACACAATTATTAATAATAATAAATGCTATACAAATGAATTTAATATAAAACTCAAATACAATACATATTCCTCTGGATAAAATAAAACTTAAAGCAACAAGGGCGAGGGAACTCTATAAAAATAACAGGAATCACAAGTAAAACTACTAGTCGTCTGCATCTTCTAACTGAATCTTCGAACCTGTGTCACTGAAAGGGTGGAAGATTTTGGGGTGAGAACAAACCACACGTTCTCAGTAGGGAATGGGAATGCCGTAAAAGTAATGAATTTAATGCAAATAATTAACTTTACTCAATAAAACTATTTTGTTAACCCTTTGGAAATACTTTTATTTCTACTTTAGATAAATAATTACTTTTCTTTAAATTTCTAAACTCAAAACAAATTTTAAATATAAAACTAGTCACATTTTCTGTCTCTCAGCCACATAGTTAATCCTCAGTCAAATGTCAACTTGTAATCACTTTAGTATACTCACAAACAATTAGTGCAAGCAAGAGATTCAATTCAATGTACAAGCAAGTCACCACAAGACAAACAATACAATCACAAAGTAATAAAACAGGCAAGCGCAATCAAATGCAAATGCGCAATCAATATGATGCATGTCTATCCCTAACGCAGGCCATGAGCTCATGTGTCGGTTGCCTACCCGCTCCCGACATTACCCACCGGATCAAAGTAACACCAACATGTAGAGGAAGAAGATACAAACACTTTTACCGGATTAAATTTTTTATTGGAGTTATGAATCACACGAAATTGAAGCTAAAAACTCATGGTTTCCATGAAAGCTCACATTCTCTCTCGGCCTTTCTTTCTTCTTTTTTTGCCAAGTTCAATTCGGTGGTGAGAGTAAAGAAATGAAAGTGATAAGGCTGATAGGAATGAATGGATACTTTGTGGTGGCTAATGCTTCATTAGGTGTCATTGATTAATAATTAAGAGTGGCATGTGTAACAATTATATGTATGTATATATATATATGCACAAGAGCACATAAGCCACGTTTCTAATTCTTTCATTTGGTTATATATAAAAAGAGAGCATGTGTCATGTTATAAACAAGTAATAATATAATATTGTAATAATATAATACAAATCTTAATGGCTTCGGCCAAATAAATATAACTAAATAATAATAATAATAATATTTATAAAAATCAATTTAGACTGTAACTATCAATATAATTTTTGATAGATAATTTAAAATAATAGAATAAGTCATCATTAAGTTAAATTTTATTTTTAAATTCAAAGCGTAAAATTTAATTTTAAAAACTCGGGTGTTATATTACTCATTCTCATTTGTTATTCCGTCTTTTATTTATTTATTTTTTTACATTTTCAACAATTTCGACTCTATTTTCTTTTTCTTTTTTTATTTCGATTTCACTTTATTGCCTACACTGTATTGCACAATTCACTTTCGACACTAACATTAAGTAATTTTCATGTGGAGCTCACTATCTTGATACAAGTTTAATTTGACACCCTGTTAAGGTACTAAAAATCAAATGAAACAATAATAAAAAATGATAAATAGAAACTATTAAAAAATTATATCTTGTAAAATAAACAAAAAAGAATATAGCAATAAGATAAGAAGAAAAAAATATTTAAACAGAAAATATAAAATTTAATAAAAATATAGTAATAATTATTTTGACGATGATAATAGTCTCTCATATTAAATTTAGGAGACTGACAGAAAATATAATTGTACTTAAAATTTTAAAATAAAGAGTTTTATTGGCAAACTAGATTTTACACTTACAAACTATTTTTTGAAATTAATGTTAAAAAAATAGGGAATAATAACAAGAAATTTTCTTTTATTATCTAAACTATTTAATTTTGATTTTGCAAAAATAAGAAAAAAAGGTGAGTTTTAATGAAGATAAAAGTCCAACTAAATATTTAACAATTAATTACGTGCTAATAGAATTTGAAAGAGACAAAATACTATTATGCAAGTGGTGCCTATTTTATCTATCAACTCATCTGAATAGAATTAAAACAAAAATATGATAAATATCATCCAAAGAAACTAACCACACATAATCTATATGTATAGATTTTTTTTATAATTTAGACGATATATAGTATTCACCTTATTTGAATACTTATT
>NC_029789.2:114682026-114701811 GCF_000816755.2 Arachis ipaensis
CGCTAAAAAAATCGCTTTGACCGATTAACTATTTGTTTGATCGTTTTTTGGTTTTTTATCCATTCATTGCTGATAGATTTTTACTCTGAACTAACATAATTTAGTTGATTTTTTTGGTTATGGAAGAGGTGAAGGTGTTGTGTTGGGTTATGGATGATGGAGGTACTACACTAATTTGTGGGACAGCTTTTTGCTTAAATTTGGTGTTAAGAAATCGGACCTTTCGATTTTTTTGTTTTTAAGTTTTTGGATGCAAATCGGAGGTCCGTTTTGCATGGAGGGAGGATCTGAAATTCACATAAAATAAATCGGACTCTGCGATTTTTCCATAATCAATATTTTTTTTGACGATTTACATGAAATCGGATGGTCCGTTTTCTCTGTTAATTTGCTTTTTGAATTAAGTTCAAGAAATTGTTGGGTCTGAGTGGTGCCTGACACCACCACCAATGTTAAGCACCACTCCTCCCCATATCCAAGTCGAGCACCAACTTTGCCTCCATAATAAAATTAAAAAGCGACATAATTTAGTGTATGTTTGAATTAGAGTTTGTAAATGAAATTTTGTATAAAATTGATTTTATAAATTTAATTTTGATAAAAATGAGTTGGTATTAATACATAAGTGAACATAAAAAATTCTAAACAAAAATATTCATACTATTAATAAAAAAATAAATAAATAATTGATAAAAATTAAAACTTAACAAAGAGTACTAATAATAATATTAAAAAATATTTATTTGTGAAGAAAAAAATTCAAAAACTCTGATGATTGTTTTTGGTATTTCTTGTTATAGATGAGATTGAATGACAAAATTGATAGAATGCCAATTAATTTTTTAATTTATGAAGTGAACGAAGAAGCTAAACGTAGAAGTTACAATTTGTTGCTTCTGGTAAACGAGAGTTCAAATCCAGAATCATGTTCGCGTTCAGAAGAAAAAAATTAGCCAAACAAAAATTACAGCGTTAAAAAAGATTGAACGCACTTTTTTTGCTTTCAACGTGTTTACCAAACATACTCTTAGTAGTTAATTTTTGGTTAATTCGTTCGAGCTAACTAGTTCGGTTAGAGAACTAAGTTTAGTTGGTTTAGTGGTTAGTTCACTAGTCTGTTTAAGTAAGCGTTGAGAGTTCGAATTCTGTCTGGTATATGCAGCAACCTACTCAGCGACAAACTTTTAAATAGAGTTCAGTTCAGTATCGCGACGGATTAATCCTTAACTTGTCGAAATAGAAATACCATAAAAAATAAAATAAAAAAATCAATTCGATTAGATTATCAAAAATGTTAAAATGATAAATTTTATTAGTCATATAATATTTTTTTTTTAAATAGGTCGAATTGCCTCATACATTTATATTAAGAACTAAGTTTTCGGATCAAAATGTGATAAAAACAAATTTGAGATTTACGATTTAGATAAGGATTTCAGTTGAAAACAAAATATTTAAATTTATATTAAGTTTATGGTGTAAATAAAAAAGAATCACGGAAACATGAGCATATGCATCCCAAGGTCCAACTCCAAGTCCATTAACCCAAACGTTAAAACCGCCCCCTCTTCTCAGTCCCTACTCCTTATATTAACTTAATTTCCCGGCCACCTCAGAAAAAAGCCTATTCAATCTCTTTGTTTCTGATTTTCGATAGAATTTTCAGCTCTCTCTTCCTCTGCCTACGCACCCCAAAACACTTGGCGGAGTGAAAGGGTTTTCTTCTCTCTTTCTCGTTCCTCCGATTCTCTTCCTTGTCTTCATGTAAATGGTGCTGCCGGGTTTGAACGGAGATAGAGGGACAGTTCCAGCGCCGGAGTCCATGGCGACCAGTCCCAAGCGATCAAACCGCCTTCATAATTTCAACCTTCCACACTTGAAGTGGGGAAGCCAGAAGTACCTGAGGTGCACAAACTCCGCCGGCTCTAGCCGCTCCAGCAGCGGAGATCGCCGATCTTCAGTTTCAATGTCCGATGAGTCACCGCCGAGGCGGAAGAGGGAAACGGAACAGGAGGGAAACCACTCGGTGGCAAAGATACCGAGGTCGCGAATCAATGGCAAGGGCCGCAGCGGTGCCGATGGCGTGAAGGACGGAATTGAGGCGATGAGGCAAAAACTGATGTTTGATCTGAAAACCGAGGCTGACAAGATGAAAGACGCCATTTTGAGGAACAAAGAGGACGACAAGATGAATGTGGGGGAGGATGAAAACGAGCGGGAATCGCCGCCTCTGTTAGCGAGGGAGGGCGCGAGGACGTGGAATCTGAGGACAAGGCGAGCGGAGTGGAAGATTCCATTCTCCGACGGCAGACTTGGCGGCGGCAGCGAGAAAGCGTTGAAGATTGATGAGAATTCCTCTCCTGCAAGAACTGACGGCGGCACCGTTAAGTTGCTGAAGCTTCGAAGCAATTCCGATAAGAGCGCGCCGAGGCCGAAATTCTCCCTTCAATTGTCAAGGAAGGAGGTTGAAGAAGATTTCATAAAGATGGTGGGCCACCGGCCGCCGCGCAGGCCCAACAAAAGGCCCAGAAGTATCCGGAAGCAATTGGATGTAAGTTGCATCGATTTTTCTTGACTTCTTTTAACTTGAATCTCTGCAGCGTCGCTGTACTCTTTGTTTGATTTGTTATAATCTGATTCTGCGCTAACGTGGTTGTGCAGGGTCTTGTTCCTGGTTCGTGGTTAACAGAGGTTACAGCAGATTTGTACAAGGTTGCTGAAGACGCAGGGAATGGAAAGGCGCGACAATCTGGGAAGGGGAAGGGAAAGGGAAAGGGAAAGGACAAGATGCTTGTTTCTTCTGACTCTGATGAAGAATCTTGATTTGAAACTTGAAAGCCTATAACAACAATCTTGTTTTGTTGCTTTGAAAGCTAATTTACTTTTGGTAGTAGGTACATAGTTCGTTCATTCGTTTGTTTATATGTAACTCTCTACCGAAGAAAGTGGATTGTGATAGAAAAGAATATCTTAGTTAATTGATTAAAGCTTGTGAAGTTCTGTGGCTTTAAGGACGCATCTATATAGCATTCATTTAAGTTATTAGTCTAGATAATGATCAGTGGCAGTTACATAGATTTGGTTCTTCTAGTTTCTTGAGTTCTGAGCTAGGTTTCTTTAGGCTGGAGAAATTAAACTCAAATTCCATTAAAGCGCGCACCTTTTTGTTACTCTTTTTTTCCTTTGTTCTCTGAATTGTATCATGATTCATGAGTGAATGTTGTCTTTCTTTGTATATTTATGTTGCTGGTTTCACTCATATATTTAATAGAAAAGCAGTTATGTAGTTGCTAAACCGGAATATCAGATTTTAGTGTAATAGTATGTTTCTAATGCAGGCTATGCGATATGCTTATTTACTACGATAATTGTTTACTATGGTCCTGCAAAACTGGTGTAAACCAAGATCATATTGACCCATTTCTATGCAAAGAAGCTTCCAATTACGCGCTAAACGTGGTGGGGAAGAAGGTGTCGAGAAGCAATTTTGTTGGGTAGCTAAACTGTAGTAGGTATTGAACCTTGTTACTGGCAATCGGACTTTACAAGCTCGCGAAACGTGAATTCGACTCTCCTGAGAAGAGTTCATCTTCGAACCCAATATCATGCATCACAAGTTTCTTTCACAAGTGATTTGGTGTGGAGTCGTGACCACCAAGAAGGCAAGAATAGAATAGCTCTAGCAATGGCAATGGGCCGGTTAAAAATGCCCTGAGTTCCAGCCCAACTCCATCACAGGCCTCCATTTAAGATTGCATTTCTGCGGAAATCTATGCGTGTAAATGAAAAAACAAGAAAAACAATAATGGGACGAAAAAATCAGGGGAGTGGATACTCTTCAGTAGAAAAAAGACGGGATGTTATCCAGTGTTTAATATAACCTTTTATTGTTTTCTCTCTCTTATTTAATTTTGGTCCTACTTAGAGAATTAAAGGTGAAAGATCACACTTTATTCTCTCAAATGTTTTTTTCACTGGAGATGATCCATTTCAAAAAATCAGAGACATTTTAATTGCATTTAAACACAATTTGCACTAGTGACCAAGAAAAAAAATTTCAAAAATTAATTTAAGAATGGATAAAAGTAGTGTAATTCAAGTATACTGTATCATGGTATGTGTAATTGCATATAGACAGTTTTAACCACTTTTTTCTTAGACTAAGCGGAATGTAACCTGTGTTTTGTAGGAGCACAGAGCAGCTCACAACTTGCGTTTCCAGGTGAGAGGTGTCGCATGTTTGACACGTAGACAAGCTGGCCCTTTATATGCTTCACACTCCATCTGCATTTTGCTCAAGTCGATGAAGAAGAAATGTTCTGAAGAGAAAAATGAACAAGCTTGTGTGTGAAGAGAGAAAATCAATGAGGGTTGTGAGATATTATTTTGTTGTGTCAATTTATTTGTGTTAAAATAGTTCATGATTTTACGTTAGTTCAAGAACATATTATTGAATATTTGGATAATCTTCAATTTGTAAGCTTTTTTTATTATGTCAATTTATTTGTGTATGTTGTTATTATTTGTTGTTGTCTACGGCAGGCTATCATGACTTTATTGTCAAAAAATTTGATCCACTAAAGACCTACAACGAGACCACTATAGCTGCCCTAGCATCAACCGGGTTAATGCATGTTTTCGCGATTAGGTAAGGTGAAAGGACATTTCGCACTATTGGGTGCTCTAGTGGAACAATGGAGTCTTGAAACTCACACGTTCCACGTTCAAGTTGGTAAAAAGGTGATTGTCACCCTAGAAGACGTGCTACATATTCTTGGCATGCCAATTAATGAGGAGCCCGAGATGGACAGATCGGACAGCAGTCACTCGTACTTGGTGGAGAACTGCATAGCAATTTTTGAGAAGCAGGCTGATCCGCAGGATCACACGTTAGGGAAGGTAAACCTAACATGGATTCAACAATGCAGAGTGTAACTGTAAGAACCGCGAATTAAAATAATTGATTAATTAATGTAAAATAATCATAATTTAATTGTCCGGAATAGGTCCAAAATTTTAGAATATTAATTAGAAAATATAAATATTATATTTGGACTTAGCAGATTTTTCTGAGTTGGAAAATATAATTTTTTTCGGAAAATTGCGTAAAAACGCGTACCGGTAAATTAACCGGCAGTACCGGCTTAAACCTATCCAGTACTGTGCGAGAATAAAAAAAATAGTAAAAAACCTTAGAAAAATGTTTAGAATTGAAAATCGTACACTAATTTTAAAGGTTTGGCCCAAAGTTGGGTCAAACGGGCCCAAAATTTTAACGGGTTGGATCGAAACCAAATTGGGTCCAAGCCCAACATATAAATACACTCAAATGAACACATTTCAGCCACATTCATCCTCATAACATAAACACAATAGCAGCTGAAGTGAGGAGAAAGGTGAGAGCTTTCTACCATTGTCACTATTCACTCCTCTCTTCCGGTGACCATAACTCGAGCTACGGTGCTCCGATTCGCGTGCCGTCAGCGGCTACGCGAAACTCTTGCCAAGTCCGTTACTTCTAGCTAGGTATTATGGTAAGATTTTCACTCATCTCTGTCCTGCTTATTGTCCTAAAAATTTCGAAAATTTAAATTTTGGTTTTGAGTGAATTTTTGTGTTTTGATTGATTAGGTGGTCTCTAAGGTTGGGCTATTGGTAGTTTGTACCTCAAAAACCATCATAAAAGGTCAGAAAACTCTTTACCTTGTGAAATTATGTATTTAGAAACCCTATGTATTGATTTATGGTAATTTATATGGTTTTAGTTAAGTTCTTGCACTTGTTGGAGTTGATTTGGAGCTTTGAAGGTGAGATTGGTGATTTGTTAGTGATTGAAAGCTTGTTTGGACTCAAAGTGGTGTTTTGTGCATATTGAGAATCGGCCAAGGTATGGTTTCGGTTTTCTCTATGTAATATATAATATTTCTGGACACTTAGGCTAGTGACCCATAGGATAGGATTGGATTATATTGGTTGTTGAATTTGTTGTATGATGATGTATGATGATTTGATAATTTTGAGTTATTTTGATGGATTTTGGTGTTGATGTTGATAAATGATGTTGGAGATTGAAATTGAAGTTGATTTTTATGATTAATAGTGATAGAATGATGATTGATGAGTTTGTTATTTGAGAAATGGTTTAGGGCGATATAATTGATATTTGGGTTTGAGAATTTGATGATATGAGTGGTGGAATGTGATACAAATGGTAAGAACTGATGTGAGTTGAAGTTGGTGTGGTTTGGTTTGGTTTGGTTGTAAATTTTGAAGTTTTGAGCACTTAGTGAACTTTGGTAAAAATAGATTTTTAGTGAATTTTGATGGATCATAATGTGAATCTCAAAGCTTAAAATTGGATGAAACTTGATTTAAATTAAAGATGGCTTTGAGAGCTTTCAATTAATATAAAGTTTATAGAAAATAGATTTTTATAGAGGAAGTTATGACCGTTTAAAGTTTGGTGTCAAAATCTGAATTTTGTGATGTTGCAGAATTTTATGATTTCTGGTTTGTGTGCGCACGCACACTGCTATGCGCGTGCTCTCATCAGTGGCTAATTTTGACTTGTGCGTACGCACAGCCTTGTGCGGCACACCCTGTGTACTTTTGAAAACGTGTGTACGCACACGCTTGTGCGCACGCACACACAAGGAGATGCCTACTGTTGGGAGTGCTAGCACGCTCTGTGCGCACCCACCACCTACTGAATTTTTGCAAGTTGTGCGCACGCACAACCTCACAACCTTGTGTGCACGCACACGCTGGAAGGTGCATTCTGTTGAGGGTGTTCGCACGCATCGTGCGTATAAACAGAATGAAGATTTTTACTTCATGTGCGTACGCACCCCTCTATGCGTACGCATACCTCTTGAAAATCCCTATGGGCGTGCGTACGCACAATTCTATGCATACGCACACTGTCCTGTTTTTCAATAAAAAACCTTGTTTTTAACTGTTTCACCTTCCTAGCATGCTTATAAACTTCCGTGACCCTTATCTAAAATCCTTTAGCTTGTTTTTAGGTGTCAACTCATGGAGGATGCTTTAGGTAAGTTTAATTAGATATATGTCTTGTAAAAAGTTTAGAAAATGGAGACTTAGGTTTCTGGAGTACTGAGGACGGGTTTGGTTGAGTGAGAAGGCGGAATATTGTGTTGATGATCACTGACAATGAATTGGAGTAAATCCCCAAAATGGTCCTCCAGATTGGGCCCGTGCACCAATGTTGCCCCTCAGTTTCTAAATGCTCTAGATGCATCCTCCAATTTGAGCTCCGTCGAAATCCTGGTCCTTCCACTCAATTCCGGCATGACTCAGCAGCCGGAGCGCTGAGCTGGCGTTCCACCACCTCCACGTAGGCTTCATCACCCTCCACCATCACCATTGTTCCTCCTCTTCTCCCAACGGAGCCATTACCCTTCTCCCTTCTTCCAATCCTCCTTTCCCTTTCTCCCTTCCTCAAGCATTGTAGCCCTTTCCATTGGCTTAAGGCTGAAGTGCTAAACCACCACCGCAAGCCACCATAGCCTCCACCATCTGTGACCACCGCGTCCAATCTCCTCCCTCTATCCTCTCCTTCCCCGTCAGGTCCAGAGACGTCAAGCTTTCTTCTTGGCGAACCACCTCCGCCGGGCCCGAGCTTACTGTCACCGCCAATCTGCCATCTTCATCACCCTCTTCCACGCACCGAACCCTAGTCCTATCGTAGCTTCCAGCATCTCCATCGCCACCACCATCACCTCCAGCCTTTACCCAGCATCGCCACATCTTCCTTCCTCATTTTCTCTTCTCAGCTAAAGAGCCGGGTACCTTTATCTTTGTTCCTCATCACCGAACTACTGCTACCGCAATAGCCGCTGCAACCACTACTCTGCCAGTGTCCTCCCCTCGTCTGCTTCTCCTTGTCATTTCCATCACCCATGATGACTAACACTCATCTCCTTCCTCACGTTTCGGTTTGCCTTCTTTCCCTGTCTGACCACCTTAACTTCCCTTATTAGTTTAGGTTTATTTAGAATTTAGTTTTAATTTTCACCAGTTTTAGGCTTAGTTTAGTTTAATTATCTGTTTTAATTTATTTTAGGTGGTTATGATAGGTTAATTTAGTTTGTTGGATTATGATTGTTGCTGAAAGTGTATGGAAATATTCTCCAAGCTTGAGGAAGAAGAGAAAAGAAGAGAGGAAGAAGAAAAGAGAAAGGGTTGTGGCGGTGGTTCTGAGGTAGTGATCTGAAGGCTGGTGAACTGAGAGAAGGAAAGGGCTACAATGCTTGAGGAAGGGAGAAAGGGAAAGGAGGATTGGAAGAAGAGAGAAGGGTAGTGGCTCCGTTGGGAGAAGAGGAGGAATGATGGTGATGGTGGAGGGTGATGAAGCCTACGTGGAGGTGGTGGAACCGCTAGCTCAGCGCTCCGGCTGCTGAGTTATGCCAGAATTGGGTGAAAGGACCAGGATTTCACATGGAGCTCAAATTGGAGGGTGCATTTAGAGCATTTAGAAACTGAGGGGCAACATTGGTGCACGGGCCCAATCTGGGAGACTATTTTGGGGATTTACTCTAATGAATTGTGGAAATTATGAATTGATGGTGGTTGAGATGAGTCTGGGATTCGGAATGGAATGATGGATCATTGATATACTGAATGAAATAATTTTTGAAAACAACTGATGTAATGTTTTTATACTGAAATTGTTGAGATGCTATGCGCCTGGCAGGGATGGCGGTTGGATCCCGCCTGTCGAGGTCGCAGCAACGGCGAAAGGGCGGTGGTTCGTCCCGCTTACGTTGAGATGTGATGTCCGTGGCAAGAGTATCCCGCTCGCATCCGTTCAGAATCGCTATAGTGTGCAGGCATTGACATCCTAGACCGTGATCCGGGCACGATATCTCGGGGGTTACCATTATGAGACCGAAAGGCGACATCTCCATGGAGGTGTGTCGGGTTGGCAGTTGAACCGACGACATGATATCACAGCTAATAGGACAGGCATTCATCATGTGCATCTTTTATCTGTTTGTTTGCTTTGTCAACTTGAATTGCTTGTCTAATTGTATAACATGTCTAATTGCCTATTTAAATTACTTGATATACATGCTTATACTTGTGCTTTCCTTGTATTGTATTATCTGTGTATTTTACTGGGATTGAGGAGGTTCGGAAGGCGGTGGCGATGGGATCGCATGGCGGTTAGGTAGGCGAAAGGCTGTGGGATAGCGGAGAATTGTTAGTTAGAAATTCCTTAAGTTAGATTACCCTATTTTCATTGTGGCTTTAAAGTTAATGTTATAAATTTATTTATGTTTTAAGCTTGAATCTCATAATAGATATGAAGCTCTAGGATTGCCTCTGGTGTCTAGGAGTCTTATATCTTACATCACTGGGCACTGTTACCATACTGAGAACCTTCGATTCTCATTCCATACTTTGTTGTTATTTTTTCAGAAGCAGGTCGCAACCCACCTTGGTGAGTTGCTTGATGGTGACAGAGCGGAGTTCCTTTATCCTATTTTAAAGTCCTTTGATTTATTTTTATTAGTACCCTCACTTTTGTATTTACTTTTGCCTTAGAGTCTTGAGAATGATATTTTGTATAAGTTGTTTTACTTTCAAAACTCTATTTATTTGTATATAACTAGACGGCTTAAACTCCGCGGGCGGCGGCTAGATCCTTATGACTATTATACTCTCTTATATACTTATATCTTGTTATCTAATATATATCTTGTGCCTTAAGTTTGTAGCTTCGTGTGAATGTTTCACGCTTTTGTATCTTGGTTTTTGAGCTTATTTTTTCATCGGACTTCTAGAATTATTATTTCTTCTATATATATTCATGTATAAGCCTTAGAATTATCGTGACCTTTGATTAACCTTTGCTTTATGGCATGAGGTAAGGCTTAGTGTAATTAGGGTGTTACATTTAGTGATATCAGAGCGGTTCGTCCTTGTGAGTCTGAGGGATGGACCGATTGTGCTTCATTGCATACTTTGGGTCATTTTTCTTTCATGCTATTTAGGTTATCTTTTGATATTTCAAAGCATGCTTGTTTGTGAGTGCCTTTTTGGGATAATCGAAGCACTAGGCTTTTGATATTAAAACTGATCACCTTGATATCGATTATTTGGTGTAGACAGGACCCTGAATGGTGACTCACAGACGAGGTCAGACACGTACTCGAAGAGAGAATGAGGGTAACCCATCAACGGATAATCACGCTGAGTTCATGGCAGTGATGGCCAACTTGGCTAATACTATGGAAGCGAATGCTACTGCAACATTGCAAGCCGTACAAAGGCTGGGTCAACCGGCCAGAAATGGAAGTGAAAATGGAGATGGAAATAGAAATGGAAATGGAGATGGAAACGGTAGGGAGCTACTCCGATGACCTTGGCTTCGTTTCTCAAGGTTCATCCACCAATTTTCAATGGATCGACAAATTCTGCTGAAGCTACTCCCAATTATGAATGTGGAATGTGGAATGTGATTTGAGAAATTGGGTGTGGAATGATTGAGGAAGGATGGAGAGGTAATTGGTAGTGATTTATGGTTGTAATTGAAGTGAATTGGATTGAGGATTTTGGAAAATTAGTGTTTGGAAACTTTTGGTAAAAGCTTATTTTTGACCAACTTTAGCAGGGCATAACTTGGCTTCCGGACCATCAAATTTTTTAAAATTTATTTTGAATAAAAATTGGATTCGTGAAGTTTACAATGTTTGAAGAACGGAACAAAAACGATTTTTAACGAAAATGTTATGCGCGTTTAAAGTTGGTTTAAAAAACTGATTTTTATGAACTTAGTAGCTTTATGCCAATTTTGCAGCCCATGTGTACATGGACATGCATGCGATGCAGACCCTGGGCTCTGCCAAACGTCCCACATACGCGGAAGGCATGCGTACGCGAAACCTTGTTTTGGCTGAAAATTATGTTTTTGAGTTTGAAAACCATCCCTCTAACTTTTCAAACCTCGGTCACTCTTTAAGACCCGAAGGCTAGTTTTTAGATCACAAAAGAAGAGTGAAATTATTGAGAAAGTTAAATTGAAGTGGAAGGAGGTCTGTGAAGAGAAGAGATCAATTAATGAGGTACGGAAGTATTGAATGTGGTACGCGATTGAATCTGATTGAGAAAGAGACCTCGGGTAAGAGGCAGTGGTGTTGTCCACTTGCTCCGGATAAGAGTTGAGATACTGGGTAAGATGCAATAGCGTTGTCCACTTACTCTGGGTAAGAGATAAGGAAGAAGAATGATTGAAAGTGATTATGAGGATAATGATTATGATTGTAAAGTGTGAATGTATATTCTGTTCCGTTTTTCTTGCATCATTTTATCTCTGTTTGTAAAGTGTGTCGGGCACCGTATCCCATGAGTGTGGCGGACACTATATCCCAAGAGTGTGGGAGCACTTTACCCTGAAAAGTGTGTCAGGCACTATATCTCATGAGTGTGGTAGACACTATATCCGAAGAGTGTGGTGGGCACTATATCCCAAGAGTGTGGAAATACTTTATCCCGGAAATACGGCGGGAACTATATCCCATGAGTGTGGCGGGCACTATATCCCAAGAGTGTGACAGGCACTATATCCCAAGAGTGTGGATGCATATTAGAGAGACAATATCCGGGTTAACTACTGGGTGTGTCGGATTTTGGAAAGGTAACCGACACATGAGCTCATGGCCTGTAGGACAGGCATGCATCATATGCATTTGTATGTTTTGCTTGAGTGTGAATTTTTTGGTTTGCTTAACTACCTAACTCTGCTTATCTACTACTTGTTCTACTTGCTGTAACTGCAATCTATACTTGTGCTTTCCTTGTCTATTTTGTATGTATTTGCAACTGAGAGATCCCTCATGCTGGCGGAGATGACGCTGAGGGTAGTTCCACTAGTGATTAGGAGGTTTGGGTTTACAAGAGGTGAAGAGTTAGATTAGAATTTAGGATCCCTGGATAGATTACCAAAAACTTATGGTTTAGTATAATCTTTAAGTTTAATTTTTGAGTGTCGGAGTTCAAGGAATGCCTCTGGCTTTTCCGAGACCTTTTATATTAACTATGCGAGCACTTTTACCATGCTGAGAACCCTGGTTCTCGTTTCATACATATATTTTTGTTTTCAAATGCAGGACGTGATACATCAGGTTGAGCTTGCTGGAGACTCTTGGGACGGGAAAATCTACCTTTGGGATTTTATACTTTGTTTTTTGTATATGTACATGTAGTTACTCTACTTGTATATATATGTATTTTGTTCCTCCTAGAGGTTAACTTGGAGAAATAGGGTTTATATTCCATAATTTAGTAAACACTTCTTGGGTTGCATATATGTATATAAATATACTCTAGTCGGCCTTTGCTTCGCAAGTCGAGTTCAGAGCTTGATTATGTATCTATCTTTTTAAATGTTGTTTATATACTTGTCATTTAGTTTTCTGTATAAGCCTTCTGTCTTATCATTTTTTTGCGAGCGACGCATCTTTGGTCTTATTTTGATCTTACCCATTTTCCTTCAAGGCTCCTAGCTATATTATTCTTGTTATATATGTACGTATTTTACTTTTAGAGGTCGTAGTACCTCGCCACCTCTGATTTATATCCTAGGCGTAATGCTCTGTGTGGTAGGGTATTACATGATAGATCCTAGAAGATGAGGATATACCTAGGTGGAAGCATATTGAACCATGTGAGATAGGATTTTTTTAGAGTTACTCGAAGGCTTTATACTGGAGGGCATCGGAGACCCCTTCCAAATTTTAAAGGCATCCAAATAGTGTTATGGATTGGTGGTTTGCCTTAGGTATCCATATCTCTGCAGTGGCAGAACCTTTTTGGATTTTTTCATTGAAAAATTCTATAAANNNATAGTTTTTCTAGGTGCTTGCGTAGCATCCAACCTGGAGCATGAATGATTTGGGAGCTCCATAGTAGATAAATGATGAGATTGGTCCAGATTTCCTTCATTCATCCGCTGGTAAGATTATATACTCTTGGCTCCCAAGTTTGTTATGCACTTTGTCAAGATTCGTGCCTGCTTTCGTGCTTATTCCTATTCTTTCTGTGTTTTAGGAGTCATAATGGTGGTTCTATAGAATGTTGACAAGACTTTAACTAATTAGCATAATTTATCATCTTGGTTGATGATTTCTTTCACTAACTTTTGAAGGCTTTTATCGGTTTCTTTTGAGAAAACTCGGTGGTTCGGGTTCTGATATTGAAGGTGGTTGTCAAGCCATCCTACTGTCCTCATGCGAGGTGTTTAAGGATTTATGGCTATGGCTTGAAAGTTGTACAAAAAGGGGGGAAAACAAAAGGATTCTACTTGGATGGTGGGTAGTTTTATTTTGAGATCACTGAGTGGAAGCCTACATAAATAACGTCAATCTTAAGTAGGTGCTAGCCGAAATCCTTAACTAGGTTATCTCAAGAAAAGAGAACGATAGGCTTCTAACCAGTGATGGTCTAACAAACCAAGGGTCAAGGGTATCTATAATAAATTCTTATGCTTAAGTCAGTATTGGTCAAAGAGATGTAAGGATTAGAGTTAGATCCCACGTAAGGGGTGAATATCTGGCCTCTTTTTATAGTGTTCATAAGAATATGTCAGAAAATCAGAGTGAATTCGTGCCAGATTTAGATAAGATCTCATGTGGATATATTATACCTTGTGTGGGTCAGCGAGCCTTAAAGAGAAGTGATAAACCACTATTTTATGGTTTATCTTGTGCTCAATTGAGTAATTTTTATTAAGTCTTTGCACACTTATTCATACTAATTGCATGATTTTACATTTTCCTTCCTACTTCTGTGCTATGATTGAAAACATGCTTCTTTGGCCTTAAATTTCCCAATTGTAATTCTCTCTTATTACCATTCGATGCCTTTATATGTGTGTTAAGTGATTTCATGATTTATAGGGCAGGAATGGCTTAGAGGATGGAAAGGAAGCATGCAAAAGGGGAATACAAAAAGTTGAAGGAATTGCTAAGCTTTCCAGCCTGACCTCTTCGTACTTAACTGACCATAACTTGAGCTACAGAGATCCAAATGAGGCGGTTCTAGTTGCGTTGGAAAGCTAACATTCGGGGCTTCGAAATGATATATAATTTGTCATAGTTTCTCTAAAGAAAATTGACTCGCACGTGTGGTTCTGCAGAAAAACCAGCAACCTGTACGTAATTGAATTCGCCCCCAGCGATTTCTGGGTTGTTTCTGACCCAGTTTCCAGCCCAGAAAACACATATTAAAGGCTATAAAGTGGGGGAATCCATTCATTCATACAAAAAACAACAATTCATAATTGACAATTTAGGTTTTAGATGTAATTTTCTAGAGAGAGGGTTCTCTCCTCTCTCTTAGGTTTTAGGATTTATGATTTCTCTTAAGGTTAGGTTTACTTCTTCTTCATTCCAAGTTCAATGTTCTTTTAATTTAGTTTCTCTTATCTACTTTTATTTATTCTAGTACTTGGGTTTATCTATTTCTCTTGGTAATTACTTATTTAGCCAAATTGGCTTATGAACTCTTCATGTTAGATTTTAATTTCTATTTAATGCAATTTGAGGTATTTCAGATTTATGATTTTAATTTAGCTTTTTATATTCTTAGTTTTAATTGATGAAAAGGCATTTTTATTCGAATAGATTTTCTCCTCTTGGCTTTGGTTGAGTAATTGGTGACACTTGAGTTATCAAACTCAGCTGTTGATTGAAAATTGGAATTTGCTGATTAATTTGGATCCCTCTAAAGCTAGTCTTTCCATAGGAGTTGACTAGGACTTGAGGAATCCTATTAATTGGTCCACTTGACTTTCCTTTATTTAGTAAGGGTTAACTAAGTGGGAGCAATAAACAATTCTCATCACACTTGATAAGGATAACTAGGATAGGATTTCCAGTTCTCATATCTTGCTAAGAGCTTTATTAGTTATTATTTTAGTTCTTGCAATTTACTTTTGTTGTTCCTTATTTAGAAAAACCCCAAAAAGATAATCTTCCATAACCAATAATAAATCATACTTCCCTGCAATTTCTTGAGAGACGACCCGAGGTTTAAATACTTCGGTTATAAATTTTATTGGGTTTTATTACTTGTGACAACCAAACTTTTGTACGAAGGGATTCTTGTTGGTTTAGAAGCTATACTTTCAACGAGCTTTTAATTGCGAATTTCTAGACCACATAAAATTTCTCTTGTCAAGAAGCATTCTTGGACCACCTGTTGTCCTAGGGCAATTCGGGAGTTAGGTACCAAACTATTTACTCCAAAAAAAATTCACCATGTTAACCTAGAATATTATGGATATCATATTAGAATTTAATCTCTGACGAATATCATCTTCATTGGTAACAAAATACTAGACTATTCTAGGGAAACATAGGTTCTTGAAATTTTTAAAAATACCAAATGGCTTTTTAAATGTTCTTAAAATACAATGTCTAACTTGTTTAACAAAATCCAAGTCTTGCGATCTTGATGATTGGGTCACCGAACAAAGTTTAGGATTGATTTTGTTTCCTAGATATTTTTGTGAACCAAATTCATCCAATTAGTCTTGAATGAAATTATGTACATAGTTCAAGAAGTTGTTGAGATTCAATACAAATTTTAGCTTCTAACCATGTCTACAAAATTCACACAAAATTATACAAAATTTACTGACAGAGTGAAAAACCAAATTCCAACAGTATTAAAATTTAAATAAGCCATGCATTTGTTCAAGTTATCCCAATGATCGAAACTAAACAAAATAACACCAATTTATCTTCAGTTTCATAAAATTACCTACCTCAATTCCAAGCTCTTGATTCTTGCTCTAATCACCAAGAATTACCAATTAACCTACAAATAAATATCAATATCATCCTCTTTGTTTATTGTGAAATATATTACTAACTGTTAAGAATGACGGAAGCGATTAACATGACTAATTAGCCTGACTCTACTAAGAACTTTCCAGTTCATACTCACTTCTCTCCCCCTTCAGATGGAGGCAGGAATACTCTTCTGTCATCTGCTAGTGATCATTCCGCAAAGAAAATTCTGCTCTAGGTATTCTTTTGAGTCTACGGCGAACTCTATTATCTGTTTATATGTAAATACTGTGAGACCAGCTGACGTCTGCACCCCGTTTGAATATGAACTTTAACCTAAATCCTTTGTACGAGGTTCATTTTATATGGCTACTTGATGGAGTACCAGTGAGACATCCTATGACAATGTATGATCGTGCAGAGGAGAAGTAGATGATGTTTTGCCTTTTGATGATATTTCACCTGACTTGAGTTTTGATCTAGCTATATCTAGGGGTGTTCTAACTAAGATCTATACTCTAATAAAGGCTGGATAACTGAATGTTGTTAACTGCTTGAGATGTATATAAGTGCGGTTGTTTATAACTGTTATATCTGTTATTATATGTGAATTGATTATGAATGATTTCATATATTAAAACAAACGTTTTCAATAAAAAAATACATCGCAAAATAACTACACTTTTAACAATAACTCGGGCTCATATAATAAATAATAGATAATAATTAGAAAGACAAGCTGGTAGTGCTCAATTTTCGGTATGATCTAGACATACTAAAAATTGGGTCGTTACAAATTACTTCACATTTCTTGTCTTCCTATTGACTTTTCATAATAAAGTGGATGGATTAAGGAAGTATCACGATTCACTATATGCATATTAACTCCCTCTTTCCATGCCACTACCAATTCTCCCAACAATCCAATAGGATCAACTATGAAGCTAAACTCAAAACCTATCCTCCTCAAAACTCCTTCCACGGTCGAGGTATTATTTTTTGTTTCGCATAGAAAAACCTCGGGAAAATGGGATTTATTAATCCCTTTGATGTTGTGAACTGTTAGGGGTTTTTCCAAACTCCGACAGTTTCACATCACCATCCTCATACCTTTTTGGGTTCCAATTGTTAGGTGGTACCCAATCTTTCCTCTGATTCAGTCGTTTTCTCCGAGCATTGTTTTTGGTAACTAGCCTCAACATTGCATTCTTCGGTCCTCTTTTTAACCTCTGAGATTGCATTGTGTGAATTTTTTCTCCTAGCTATTTATTTTCAGTCTTTTTTTCTTTAATTTTCTTGCTGAACAGAATTCTACATGAGGTCTGAATCCCATTCTCCTTCTCCTGATTCTGTGAACTCCTATTTTAGACTAACAGATTTGCAAATTCACGTAGTAGATTAACAGACATTGGTTTTTTTGTCTATCTTTTCTAGATTTATTATTCTCATTGTTGTTTGGATTCATGTTTTCTTTATCATCTTTAGTCTCCTTTCAAATTAGTTTGCTCAGAGTCATCCTCTCCATTTCTCCTCTTCTACTTTTCCAGCTGCCATATTCTCCAAGTGCTTTTGATAGGTTCTGATTCCATGTCCAATATTCCCACAACAAAAGTCACCAACAAGTTCATATTTGAGTTGAAGATCAGTGACTCTGTTATTGCTACCATAGATTTTCAACACTCTTTTTAGTGGTTTTTTAATGTCGAGCTTGACCTTAATTTTCAGCATCGGTTACTCCTTATGCCTCATAGAGAAAATACCAACTTCCATCACCTCTCCTAATGTCTCGCCTACCCTCTTACCCGAACCTTTTTTTTGCATTACTCCTGGAGGCCCCATTGTTGAATCCAAATCAAGATAGTGGCAAATTCTTCATCACAAATTAGGAAATTCTCTCTCCACCGTTTCAGGTTAATTTTGTAGTTCTTGAAGAGACAAGGAGCAACCCCTTCAATTCATAGCAAATCAACCGCTTTCTCAAAAAAAAAAATTGATATAGGTTCCCTCCGTGATGTAAAACTTTAAAACCCTCTAGTTGAATCCATATGGCATATAAGGTTAATTCTAACGTTCTTGTACTGAATTGTCTGTCAACAAAGAGTCTACCCATCAGACTTGGAGCATATCTCAGTCCCTTCCTGAATATCCTCATCACCATACGTTATCACCTAATTCTCCACATCATCAATCACTCCTTGTGGATTTAGAGAGGTAGCATTGGATGTTGTTATAAAGTCTGAGACACTCGATGTGAATTGACTAACAATTTCAGGATTACTCTTTAACATTTAATTTTATTTCGTTTTGTTAAAAAACTAAAACTTGGTCTAAGTGAAATCTCAAACAGATCCAAGACTATAGTATCTAAGACAAACCTCTAAGAAGGCATCTCCAATGATGACTCTAAAATTTATTGATGGAATCTCCACCAATGTTATGACTCCTCAAAGAGCTCAACCGCTTAAGTCATTTGCTGAATTGCTCCAATGCTTGAACTGCTACTAATTGGATATTCAATTACTAATGATGACCAAAGGCTTCAGAGGCATAACAAATAGCATAAATAAGTATCAAAGTCCAAAAATATTTATCTAATTCATCATCTAATTAAGTATCTCTAGTATTTCTAACTTGACCATGGAAATACTTTTTTAGGTGTAGACCTACCTTACATCATAGTTCAGTACAACTTCTTGTCTATGAATTCGTGTTCTCTTCTTCAACATCTCATTTTAATCTGGGTAATCTTTTATTATTGAATTGAATCAGTTTAGGAAAAGCACTATTTAACAAGTATATCATGTTGGATCTTGAACCATAAACAAATTAAATGTGAAAAAATGTACAATAAGTTGCAGAAGAAGCTAAATAGGCACATAAGCGGCGGATCAAAAGCTCACACCTAGAATGAGAGAAAAGATGGCCAACAACATTTTCATCATTTACACTCACTTTTATGGGTATTTGTAATCTTACTAATTCGTTACGAATCGGGCCAAGGCATCAAGGTGGGCCAAGACCAAGTCCAACCCTAACCCATCATCCAAATTTGTACCTCTATCCCCTTTGGACGATAACCTATCCAAACAAGGCCCATCAATCCTAACATAGTGGGCCCGGGCTTGTACTTGCGAGCCCATCTTGGCAGATGGGGGCGAGGATTCCCCTACTCCACCAGCGTAAGGCAACACCCCTGCACCCGTTATAGCGCTATAATTCCCACCTCCACCACTACCGTTACAGCTACTAAAATTTCCGTTGCTATTGCTGTTGGGGAAGACGCAGCCGTGAGAAACGGACACGTGGAAAGAAGGAGGCGCAGCACGTGGCGGCATGTAGATCCATGGGTGATGAGGTCCCGACTGGCCCACAACTGACCCCGGCGGGGCAAGAAGGTGAGGAGGCGGAACGAAGGCGGAGACGATCGGGTTTCTAACGAATGAAACGGCGGCGTTTCGCGTTGCTTGGAGCTGCGCGCGCTTGAGCTGTTGGCGCTCTTTCTTGTGCGCGTTCTGGTGCCCTCCAAGAGCCTGCGAGTTTGCGAACTCGCGGCAGCAGTACTGGCACTCGTACTTCCTTTCGCCGGAGGAGGAAGACGAGGGAGGGAACACCGACGCGCCTCCGGCTCTGCCATCGGATTCAGGTGAGACGGACGGGGAGACGGCGTCGAAGAGCGTTGAAAGGTCATCGTCATCGTGGTCCACACCGAAGCCGAAAAGCTTTAGAGGATTTTGTCGTTTAGTGTGGTCATGGAGTTGAGCCTCCATGGAAGTTTAAATTAATTGTTTGGTGTTGTTTGTGTTGAAGATAAGGGGTAGTGGAAGAGTGAGAGATGAAGCGTTTGTGTGTACTGTGTAGGGGATAAAATGGTGCGTGTTGTGCGCGTTGAGACTTGAGACTTTGAAATTAAGAGGTTGTTGCATGTCTTTGGGGATCTATTTATATATGGGATTTGACCACAATAATA
>NC_029789.2:114702000-114703635 GCF_000816755.2 Arachis ipaensis
GAGGAAGTAAAAGGAAAATTTTTTTAAATTTTCAATAAAAAAATATCAAAGTTTTATTTAGTATATTTAATTATTAACATATGTTCTATTAGCTAATTCCTAACAATAACAATAAATTTGATAATGATAGTTTCATATCTCAATCAATGAATATCAATTTAATTTAACATTAAAGAAAATGAGATAAATGAAAATGAAAACGATAATGTAATTATTAATAATAATAACTTACGTGTATAAGAACTATAATTTTAAAAATCAAACTGGATCGAAAAATTTAATTGGATTAATCAAAAACTGATTTCTAACTGGTTCAATTGAAGTGAAAAACTTGTTGGCAAAAAATTGATAAAAGAACCAATCAAACTGACAATAGTTTGAACCGGACAAGTTTTTTTTTTTTTTTTTTTTTAATTAAAAAAAAAAACTAGAAAACCTCCTTTCATTCTCTCTCTCACATACACAAATAAAATCTTACCCTAAACTTTAGAACAAAACCCTATTAAGGGTTAAGTAATAGGAGTGTTTATAGATCAGTTTGGTCAGATTTGGAGATAAATTATAATCAAACCAATTAAATTATAAGATCGATTTGGATTGGATTAGACATTTTCTTAGAATATATGGCTACTCAGCAGCCACCTTTAAATTTTAGAATGCTACCGTTATCGCTGTAGACGGTAATAGCAAGAGATTGCCGTCGTTGCCTCTTGAAAGTCTACTTGACTTTTCCTCCTAGACCCGTTTCTCCTCGACATCGCCAGAAAGTCTGCTCGGAGCTGTTGTCACTTATTGTCTTTGTCCTCATCGTGAAGCTATTGTCTTCGAACCCCCTCTCTCTCCCCTTCTCTCTCTGTTCAAGCTCACTTTCCTTCCTCTCTTGCTATCACTTTCCTGCTTTTTTTGCCGTCAGTAAGAACTACTACTTCAATTTGTGTTTGTTTATTTTGTTAATTTTACAGATTCTGAACTGTTAAAATCTAATTTAAAGTTGTTTTTTTTATTTTTGTTAATTTTTGCTTATTTTGTTAAATTTTGATGGATGATAGTTGATGGTGTTTTGTTAAATTTTCTGAAATAATTTGTTATTCTGAGTCATTGATTTTTTAAAATAATTTTATTTTCTGAGTTAAGATTGTTGCTAATGTAATTCAGAATTTAGTTTAGATGTTGAGTTTAGATTCTTTACTCAGTTTTTTTGTTTTTAAATTATCTGGTTTTGGATGGTGAATTTTCTATTTTTAGATTCTAAAGAACAAATTGACATCATAGCTCGAAGTTAGTTTTAGAGTTAGTTACAACTAATTTTAGTTAATCTTTAGTTCCTTGTATTACTTTAATCACAAGTTATCATTTTTTACTCTCTCTTTTTTTACCTTACAACTTCAATTTTTGCTGTGCTTTTTTTCTTCTTCTCACTAGTACTAATTATCATAATTGTTAAAATATTTTTATTCTAAATTTTTTATGTAATGTGATGAGTATTGTTGTTGATTATCATATTAGAATTAGAAGTTAATTAAATTTTTTTATTTTGTAAATTTTTTATGAAAAATATGAACAAATTATTTGGTGAAATAGTAAAATTTTAAATTTTATTAGTTTAGAAAATATTAAATTAAATCATTCGATCTT
>NC_029789.2:114703653-114710380 GCF_000816755.2 Arachis ipaensis
AATTTATTTTTATTTCTTAAATTTCAAAAATTATATGAGTAGATAAAACGAGACGAGCACTCATAAAAATGAATTAGAATTTAAAGTGTAGGGACTAGTATTTTTATTGAAATTTGGCTCGCATTTAATCAGTAAAAGAAAAAAAATTATCCTATATCAATATAATCTCACACTATTAAAAACATCAATAATGACATTGATCACTATAAATCACAAAATCTACTGACCTCTTAACACTTCTCTCAAATTTTTTAGGAATAAATATGATTTTGGTCCCTAACATAGGGGCCAAAAATTTATTTCGTCCCTAGCCTTTTTTTCGCAACAAAAAGGTCCCAAAAGTTCCTTGTTGTTTTAAAATCGTCCCTCGGACGATTTTACCCTTGTGGTCGTTAGCTTCCGTTACGACCGTTTTAACGGATATAAGGTAATGTTAATTAATATTAATAATAATAAAAGGATTAAATAATGAAATTGAATGAATGTGAAGTGCAGGGGAGGACGAACGGCGGCTGCTGCTGAAGGTCGACGAAGAGTAGCAGCGCTAGGGTTCAGGAGACGGCGTCCATGGCTTCCCAGAGCTCAAGAGCCTCAAGTTTTCGTTCAGCTGCAAAGGAGTTGCTCTGTGGACATGGTGAGAGGCCGATTTTGCGAACTTCATCGACGAAAGAAAACTCAGGACGAAGATTTTGGGGTTGCGTATACTATGAGGTAAGGTGTTCTTCCTATTTTGCCATCGTGGATCTGAGAATTTGGGATTTGTTCATATGCTTCTGTGGCTTCTGCAGGTTTATGATGGCTGTGATTTCTTCAGATGGGCAGATCCAGAACCTGGAGGTATTCAACAAGAGGCTGAAATTGCAAGAAATAGGAGAAATATAACGAAATTAAAGACAAGATTGAAGGAAGTGGAGAAGAAGCTTTGGGTTGTTGCTGCTCTATGTATTGCTGGCTGGGTGGGGTCTTTGTTCTTAATGCTGCAAAATCAATATAACTTAAAGCACCTGAATGGATTGCACCTATGTTATAGATGATTTTCGTAGGGAATGTTATCAGATTTCTTGTGTTGTGTGGGTAGAGTTTAAGGGTATTCTGTGATGTTACAGTGGTTTAGATGTGTAGCATGTTAGTAGTTGTTTGAATTAATGAAGAGAAGTGCTGTTTAATGTTGCTCAAATGCCACCTTCTTTAATGGTGGAATTATGTTATTTTGTAATGTAAATGTACCTTATGAGTAAACCACAAAAGCATTGAATACAGGATCTAAAAATTCAGTAATTGCTAATGGCATATTTCATTTGATGAGTAGTTAAAACATACACGAGTAAACTGTTTGCCTCAACATGCCTAGTACCAAAATACAGAGAAGCAACACTTCAAGTGTCCCCAGGCACTTAATACCAAAATACAGTAATGAAACCAAGGTAACTAAGGTAATGTTCTGAAACTAACAAGCCAATACCAAAATACAAAATACTGCTTGCAAATCACTAAGACATGAGTCACAAAAGAAATCACATGCAGATCCTAAAGATTCCCCCACTGGGATGGAGGTAACTTGGCCATCAACCTCAGCTTCTGCAGGGGTACATGAGGTGCACTGGTTTGAAGGACAGAAAATTGTCTCTTCCTCACAGTTGGCTGGCTAAAGGGCTGTTTGTTGCTGGTGAAGGTTGCAGCTGATGCAACCTTCTTCTTGGGGGGCATGATGTTGGGCTGAGTGGAAGCTTTCTTGGGCTGAGGTGCTTGTGTGGTGGGCCGGGCTGCATTTTTCTTGGACCTTGGGAGGGGGGTTTTCCTGGGCTGAGATGTTGGCAGGTTGGTTGACCAAAATCTGGTGATCGAATTACCTTCAGAATCACTGTGGGACCTGGGTTTGTTCTTAGGAGTTCATGGCAGTAGTCATTTATTCGCTTGTACTGCTCTCTAAAGGCTCCTTGTATCTGACTCAAAGCCTCCTATTTTGTCTTAGCTGCCATTGCCTTCGTAACGGTCTGGTTCCATTTTTTGTGAGTCCTTGCAACCAGCTCCTTCACCTTGATCCTTGGGTTGGATTCAACTTTCTTCTTAAACTGGCTACCCAACCACTTGCTGTGCATAATTCCAACCCGGTGTGTCAACATGCAGGTATGCTGGAGATTCATGCTTCTTAGTTGTCAAGTGGATTCCTCACCGACCCTGTGTGCATATAACTAAAAGGGGCAGCCTTTCTGACAAACAGCCCGGACCCTCACCAAGTCACACTTCTTGAATTTAATGTTTTCTAGCTGTGTGGACTGCATAGGTCGCTACTGTGTCTTTAAACTCTTGCCGAGATTCATACAATGTGCCCACCTTCCATTGGTACTTTTCCATGTCCTTTTGAGACTTATGCACTGAAAACCTCTGTCCTTCACCCTCAGCAGCCTCCTCCCCATCATCAGCACCAGACTCTTGTCCTCCAATTACATGGTCCTGCTCCAATTCATCACTGTCAACTGCATCGTCATCATCCAAATCACTTGTGACAACCTTTTTGTCTTTCCCCGCACTGGAGTCCTTCGGCACAACATTATCTTCACCGAATCCACTTTCATAGTCGTAGATCTCATCACTATCAGTGAAGTGGATGTCTTCGACACTATTTTCCTCTTCATTAGATGGCAACTATGTTGGGTCATCACTGTCTTCGCCACTGGTATCACTCTCGTTGTCCGCCTCATGTCCCTCTTGGCCTAATTCCACTCCACCGTCCTTATTCTGGCATTCTGCTTCAGCCGCAACCCCAGCTCCATCACTCTTTTGTACATTCCCTTCAAACACCACTAAATCCAGACCATCACGTAAAGGTCCCTCACTCTCGCCGCCTACAGTTTCTCCCCCCACGTCCAGAAAATCGACCTCTGGAAACCCCTCGACATTCCCAACCTCATGCACCACAAACAAATCAACAAAGCCTCTCTTAGCTGCTATGGTACACATTTCAATTGCATCTGTGTCACCTATCAACAGCTTCAACTGACTCTCATAATCATCCGCAGTTGGGTCTTTATACCATAACGCGGCGATGGTGGACTTCAAGTATCCAAGCTGCCTGAGCTCCTCGTATGCCTCAAACACACTCCACCGATCACCGTCAATGTCTTCAACGACTGTAGATCGACCCTTCAAGTACCTGAGCACACCATTCTCATATCCAAATACCCCACCATGGTGCACCCGCATGTTGAAGAGCGCCATCTCCTTCCTGAACAACCCTACTATTCAACACAGGGCGTTAGTAAACCAACTAATAACAGCAACAACTACAACCAGTTCAAACCCTAGCCTTTCACACACCTTCGCACTATCCACATTAAACCCTAAACCGGTTACGTCCATCAACAAAGGAGAAATTGCATTCAAATAACACTTACCTCGCCAAGGACTTTCTGTAGGAACGAAGCCAAGTCAACAATGCAGGAAGTTTTCCGGCAACCTCGCTTGAGCTACCAACGCCGGACAGTCCTCGTAGGAAGGGCTTCCAAGGGTTTCACACAATGATTTCATATAAACGTTTCACTCTGCAATCCTATTCTCAGACAATGTCTTGTTTGGGAAAGGCAAAATGATTTCGCGGGAAGAAATAGCAACCAATATGGATATTTTGGTCTTAAAAAATTATTTTTAGGCACAAAGGATAATTTTAAAACAAAGAGAAATCTTTAGGACCTTTTTGTTGTGAAAAAAAGACTAGAGACGAAATAAATTTTTGGCCCTTACGTTAGAGATCAAAATGATACTTATCCCAATTTTTTACTATCCAAAAATAAAAACGGAACGAATTTTATATAAATTATTATAGGGCGGACATGATTTCCATTGCCACCCCTACACCGACCCAAGTGTCTATCTGCCTCTCTGGGCAGTTATGTTTTCCATTTGTCTTTTTATATCAATGCCACAATGCGTTAGTAAAATTATAACCGCAAAATTCAAAGGTGGCTTTCCTTATCAGATTTTCAATTATTTAACTAATAAATAGTTCCAAATTGCAGAAAGAATGATAATATTTCTCTTTGTAAATATCATCTTAAAATTTAAATTAAATAAAAATTTAAATACATTTAATATCTTAAACTCTTAAACTAGAGTATAATGATTAAACTCAGTATAATGATTATTAGGCCTCCTTTGTTTTAGTTGAATCTGAAAACATAATTATGAACTTTTGAGAATGTTAGGAGATTAATATTTTTAATAAAAAAAATAGAAAATTAATTAGTATTAACTCAAATGTAAAGTAAATGTAAAGAAAAAATATTGTCACTTTAACATTTTTTATAAATTTTACTGTATTTAAATGTATTATAAACTTGAAATATTTTAGTTTCAATACAAAACATTAAATGCACCAGAAGTACTTATCTACCTCTTCGAGAGTAGACCGACAAAGAAACACAAACACACCGTTGCGCACTTGGTTCTGTACTTCCGTATTCAAATATTAAGGGGAGGGAAGAAATCAATATAATGTAATAGATCTTACGGACTGTTACAAATAATCAAGGTTGCGAGAACCGGACCGGTCAATAAACCGGTGAGGTCACTGGTTCAATGGTTCACTGGTTCGACCGAGGTTGAACCGGGGTTCAACCGGTTTAATTAAATATTAAATAAAATTATTAAACTTAATAAAATTCAATAATTTATAACTTAATAAAATTTAATATTTTACATAATAAATTATCCATTACTTAAGATTAGAGGTTCACAAACAACTTCAAACATCAAAGTTTATAACTAAACAAAAAATAAAACGTACATAATGACAAACCCATAGTGTTCTACATTCAAAAGATACAATTACTAGCAAATTTTCAACTAATCAAAGGTGCAACTCATCAAAAATCATAATTATCATTAACAGGATCAAAGACAAGGAAAACCACCTGATGAGACAATATGATTAACCTCTTAATACATTAACAGGATCAAATAACATAAGGATATGATTAGGCTTACCAATCTAGAGTACTTGGATTATGAATCATCGGCGAGTGTAGATTTATTACCGTACGTAGATTTATTTGAGTTATAAGCACAATTATGACACAATTTATGTTTGATAAAGCTCCCTTCTGCCATTGATTAATATTTAGACAGTAATGGTTAACAAAGCACCAGGTGCATGTGCATTAGCTGAGATAAGTTTTACTCTTTACAATTAGAAAGTTAGACATTCGTACCTGTTTTAGTGCCAATGCAATTCAGCACTCTGAGGTAACTAAATAGTTTTCCTCAACATCTGCAGTATGGCTTCTGAGTCTCTTATTTCCTGGCTTTCTTGTGATTCATCAAGCCCTTGAAAGAAATCAGCATTAGTGTAAGTTCTAATTCCAGGACCATGTCCTCCACTATTAACCAAACCACTGATCTAATTTCAAGTACAAACTCTTTCAAACCCACCTAGCAGGCTAGCACCTACTACATAAGCAAATCACCAAGGTGGTGATCAACCAAATACCATGAATAAACAGAGTACACCACTTTGTGCATACAGAAATAAACCATGAACAGAATCAAAACATGAACAGAGTAAACAGAATTCACAGGAACATGAACAGAATCAGAATCAGAATCAGAACATGATCAACCAAATACCATGAATAAACAGAATACACCAACGAACATGAACAGAGAGCAACATGTTTTCTGTGATAGAGAAGAACAGGAACAAGAACAGAACCATGAACGGAGGTGGAAGGAAGAGTATTACCGGCGAGCTGGGCGAGGTGGAGAGTTGGGCGATGACGGTGGAGGTGGGGAGCTGGGCGACGGTGATGGAGGAGAGCTCGGCGACGACAGTGGAGGTGGAGAGCTGGGCGACGACGGTGGAGGTGGGAAGCTGGGCGACGGCGATGGAGGAGAGGTGCGACGGTGGAGGTGGCGAGCTGGGGGACTACGATGGAGGACCGGAGCTCTGCGACGGCGATGGAAGAGAGGTGCGACGGCGATGAGTGGCTGTGGCCTGTCGGAGGGTGAGAGGGTGAGAGAAACTGAGTGGCTGAAGAGGGTGAGACGGTGATGAAGAGGCTGAAGAGGGTGAGAGGCTGTGGCTGTGGGTGGCTATGGACACTGTGGGGAAAGGGAACTGGGGAAGAAAGGGGAAAGAAAGGGGGGGTATCAGATTAGGGTTAGTCGCGAGCGTTTTTCTTTTTTTTTTTTTTTAAAAAAATGCCAAAACGACGTCGTTTGGCTTATGAATTCGCAAACCATTGAACCGCAAAAAAACCGGACGGTTCTTCCGGTTCGCCGGTTAACCGCCGGTTCGACCGGTTTTTGGCCGGTTTTTTGCCAGGCGGTTATTAGTGTTACCCGGACCGGTTAGGTGACCGGTTCCTGGTTTTTCCGGTTGAACCGGCCGGTCCGGTCCGGTTTTCAGAACCATGCAAATAATCAATATTTGTCTATGATTATTATAATATTTAAATGAAATCGAGACGAGGATTGAGAATGTGATCCATGTGACCGAGAGTATGGGACGGGTAGAAAGTCCTTAAAAGAAGGAGAAAAATAATATTTCCATTAGCATATGATTAAATAGAGTTTAGATTTAGGATGTATTCTTTTTTTATATGTCAAATTAAAAAATATTGTAGATAATAAAAAAATTAAGTTTATTTAATTTTAATAGCATTAATGTTATGAAAATATTTTAAAAAGATAATCAATAATATATTCTTTAATTTTGAATGATTGCCTTTAT
>NC_029789.2:114710552-114719044 GCF_000816755.2 Arachis ipaensis
ATAATTTAAGTCATGCACAATTTTTAATTGAAAGTCCAACCAACAACTAGAAAGTGGGTGACAATGAGGCCATCTTAATGCAATTAGGTTAGAAAAGTATACATTATCATTTATAAGAATCATCAAGGTTGTAAACATTTTAATTATTTAAATAAGGATGGAAATTTTGAATCTTTAAGATAAAAAGGATCTTTTTCTTAATTGAAGACTTAATGCACACGGTAAATCTTTTTCAAGTCAAGTGAAATTAGTTAAATTATTCGTAGTAATAAAATTTGGTGAAAGTTAGAAAAAGTATACAAAGATATTTTTGGTACTTGCTTGATCCGCACTTTTTGATCCATTTGAAGTAAATATAAGATGACCAATCAGAAGCTTACCAAATTGTTTGATCAACTATAATAAACATTATTTACCAAAGCAAGATCTAACTCAACTCAAATGTGTATAGTTTTTGAACCACGTTACTTAATTATGAGACAGACATTATATATGACCTATATACTTCCATATATCCATATAAAATACATACCAACCTTTTTTTTTTTAAGAACCCATTACATCGAGGAAACGTTAAGATTTAATATTCAAATTGATCCCTCAATTTATACTTGTGTATTAAATTAATTCTCAAAATTTCAATATATTTAATTTGATCCTTTTATTTAAGAAAAAATATATGGAACCAAGATGTTATCAGTCAAAAACTAAACAAAATCATATTAATTTATATTAATAATTAATTTTAAATTTTTTAAATTTAAAATTTAAAAAATTTAAAATTAATTAAGTAAACATAATTAAAACCTATAAAAACATTTCTCTTCTCTTTCACATTAACCTACCCACCTCCAACAATCACACACACAGACTTCTTTCTCTCATCGTCAGGTCCTCTCCGCCTCCCCACTGCGACCCACTCCTCTTCTATCACCGACATCTGACTCGTCAAATTCGCCACCGTCGACAAGAACCGCTTCCCTTTTGTAAACCAGATGCGTTATCGAAGTCGCCGTTGCAGTTGGAGTTGAACTTGAGCTCGATCCCTAAGGCGGCGGCGATTTCGAGGGCGGGGGGACAGCCGGAGAAGCCATGGAGGCGGTGGCGGGTGTGGAGGGAAGAGGCGACGGAGGAAGAATTCCTTATAACCAGCGCGTCTCTTGGCGTCACCATTCCAGCCTCACTGATGGTCTAGAACAAGGGGTTAGTTAGTTACGTCAATTTCTAGTTCTAGATTTCTAGGTGTTTGTGATAATTCCCAAGTTGAAAATTGAAGTATATATGTTCTTGTTTTTGAAGGTGGACTTGGTTGGAGGGTACTATGATGCGCAGGTGATCATCTGAAGTTTGGATTGCCAATGGCTTTCACAGTAGTCGCACGGTAGGAGCATCATCAGGATGTTGCTCTCTGCGTTTTGGGATATTAGGAGCCGTTTTGATGATTAAAGAGACTGCAAACTACACAATTACAGAAATATAAAAAAAACATTCATTTAATATGAAAAAAAAACATCCTAATACTTAACAAAAGAAATATCCAGTTATATTTTAGTAAAAATAATTAAATATTTATAAAATTTAAAAAAAATATGAAATTCTTAAAGAAATAGAGACATTTATATTTACAATACAAAAAAAATTCGAAAAATATATAAAAGAACATTCATTTAATATGAAAAAGAAACATTCTGATTCTTAGCAGAAGAAACATCCATATATATTAATTCGTAGAGATTTTGGATTCACCCAAAAATATTTAACTAATTTTTTATTAATACCCTTTTAGTTCTCTAACATTATTCTTTATTTAATTAGTTCATGATTCACGTTAATTTTTTACTTTATTTTTATCACATAACCATTAATAACGTGATGAGATGGACTAAAAGTAAAACTATGCTGTTAGACTTCTTAATAAAGTATTATCAAATGATATTTTAATTAAATAGATTAAAATATACATTATTTTAATCGGAAAAAAAGTGTAATAAATAGATGAGAGAAATATTATTTAGACATTTTACCAAAGAGGGTGTATTTTTTCAAATTTTTACCACAAATATGCACGAGGTACTGTAATATAACATATCATTACAGGTTTGCCATTGCACATCTCTGCTTTATGTCTTGGTGGTATTAACTTCCACCTCCACTTTAGCTTCTTTTATATTTTCAGGTTCTCTATGTATGTCCTTTTATCTCTCACCCTACCGCATATATTAGCAAATTATCAATGATGCCTTGGGTCAATCTTATAAGCCGACACCCTTACCCACCGCCACTCTAGATTTCCCACAAAAAGGTTAAGAAATGAAAGGTCAAAACAGCCGCCACAAGAGAGCTTTTAGATGATGACAGTGTGTGGCACCCCAGATCCTAAACTAGCTACGATGAGTATAACATTCTAATCTAAGCACCATTAACGTTACTTTGGTAAACGATTTAATTAAACTCTTTTTGAAAAAATAACTACTTAAATAATAAATGGTTATATTAAAATAATTAATAAATAAATTATTTTGTATTTGAATTTTTAGATTTAAAAGTGTTTATTTTATAGAAATGTAATAAAAAGTAATAGTGATATGACCAGTAAAGTCGGTTACGAGTTATAAGTTCGGTAACGTATCTACAGTCGCAACCGAACGTTTGCAATGATCGGCATTCATTTCCCACTTAATAACGTCGGAATAAGCAATTAATTTCCTCTCCAAACATTACAACCTAAATCTAACGTTTAGCTCCGTACGAATATAAGAGGGAAAGCAGGAACAGAGAAAAGTGAGCGATCTTTCTAAGAAGCATTTACATACCAAAATACTCTCACTAATTTGAGCGTCGGAGTGCCTTTGCAGGTACCCACCCCCCTGGTTCTTCATCGTCGACATCAACCGAGCTATACTTCGGAGAGATACGTCATCCTTATCAGGAAAGCGATCTATTTCTCGGCGAGGTCTGGTAAGAACATTGGCGCCCACCGTGGGGCCCAGAAGTTTGAAACATCCTTTAAGCCCCAAAATTTTTATACATTCTCATGGCTGATGCTCCCCCGCCCACCCCATCCGAGCTTTTACGGATGGTGACCGAGCTCCAACAAGCAAACCAACGAATGGCGGAGGATAACCAGAGAATGCAAAACCAAATCGCCCAGTTAGTACAAGCTCGCTTAGAACACAATAATGATGATCATGAGCAGCAAGGAAACAACGAACGAACTCATGTTTCTGAGACACCACAGAGCAACAATGAAGGAAATCATCAGAATGAAGAAGCTCAGCCTGATAATGAGGAAGAACAGCCCGATAACTCTGCGGGGCCATTTACAGCAGATATAATGAATTTTCAGCTCCCCAGACAATTCACTCTTCCATCAACTCTAACCCCATATGACGGATTGGGCGACCCAAAGAAACACGTCAAGAAGTTCCGATCTATTATGATTGTTAACGGTGCATCTGATCCAATTCTTTGTCGATGTTTTCCATCTTTTTTAGACGGTCCTGCACTTGACTGGTTTTGCTCTTTGCCTGCAGATTCGATATCCCGTTTTCAGGAGTTAGCCGGCCAATTTGAAGACCATTTTGTAGCATCCGCAATATACCTCCACGATTCTGACTATTTAACGACCATTAAGCAGGGACCACAAGAGAGCCTGAAAGACTATATAACTCGCTTCACGAAAGTGGCCATGAAGATCCCTGATCTCCATCCTGAGGTCCATCTTCATGCCATTAAAAGTGGCCTGCGTCCAGGTAAATTTCAGGAGACCATTACTGTCGCAAAACCAAAAACCTTGGCCGAGTTCCGCGAGAAAGCCAAGGGACAGATCGACATCGAAGAGCTTCGCCAAGCACGAAAGGCAGATAAATCGGCCACCAAGGACGATGAAAAGCCACGCGATAACAAGAAGGAATTCAAGCCAGTCCCGCGATATGAATCTTATACCCAGTTTAACACCAAACGGGATGATATAATCAAGGAGATACTGAATTCCAAACTGATCAAACCCCCCGAAAGGCAAGCGCTTATCCAGAAGCAAAAAACGTCGACAAAACCAGATATTGCACTTTTCATCAAAAGCATGGCCACACAACCGACGAATGCGTCATCGCCAAAGATTTATTGGAGCGCTTGGCACGGCAAGACCATCTTGACAAATTCATTACAGGACATATGCAAAAGAGAACAGCATCAGGCTTCGAACAACCTACAACAGGTCCATCGTCAAAGGACAAGGATAAAGCTCCTGCTCACCCTAGAGGGGTGATCAATTGCATTTCAGGTGGCTATGCTGGTGGTGGCCATACAAGCTCGGCTAGAAAAAGGACCTACAGAGCCATGTTAGCAGTCGAGAATAGCGCTCATAACCCACCGCCGATGGAAGACGTCCCCGAGTTGACCTTCGGACACGCCGATCTTAATTCCAGTCACACCAACTACGATGATCCCGTGGTTATTTCCATCCAATTGGGCGACCTCATAGTCAGAAAAGTCCTACTCGATCTTGGAAGTAGTGTTGATATCCTTTTCTTTACCACATTTCAGAAAATGAAACTGAGCACTAACATTTTACAGCAATATTCGGGAGAACTGGTCGGCTTCTCAGGAGAACGAGTTCCCGTGATGGGATCTGTGTGGTTGCAAACCACTCTCGGAGAGCAACCCTTGTCTAAAACACAAGACATCCAGTATCTGGTGGTAGACTGTTTTAGTCCTTATAATGTTATATTAAGGAGACCATTTTTGAATAAATTCACTGCAATAGTTTCAACATTTCACCTTTGTGTCAAGTTTCCTATGCAGGACAACATCATTGCAACAATCCACAGTGATTTACGCGAAGCTCGGCAGTGCTACAATATAAGCCTTAAGCCCGTGAAATATAACACCGAAGCTCGTGTCAATTCCATACAATCAGAACAGCCAGTCCTAGCCGAGCTGGACCCAAGGGCCGACTTTCAAGAGCGCCCTGTACCAAATGAGGATCTAATAAGGGTCACCCTGACTGACGATCAGACGAAGTTCACCTTTATCGGAGCGTCGATGGATAAAGACGCAAAGGAGAAGCTGATTGCATTCTTACGTAAGAATACCGACTTATTTGCTTGGACCTCCGGAGATATGCCAGGAATTAGTCCATCAGTAATAACACACAGGTTAGCAGTCAGCCCAACAGTCCGACCAGTGTCTCAGAAAAAGAGGAACCTCGGAGCTGAGAAGCGAGCGGCCTCAATGACAGAAGTCAACAAACTCATCGATGCTCAGTTCATCAGAGAACTCAGATTTACAACATGGTTGGCCAACGTTGTTATGGTAAAAAAGAGTAATGGTAAATGGCGCATGTGCGTTGATTTTACTGATTTAAATAAAGCATGCCCCAAAGATGCTTATCCCCTACCCTGCATAGACACTTTAGTAGATAACTCATGTGGTTATGGTACTCTGAGTTTCATGGATGCATATTCTGGTTATAACTAGATCTTTATGCATCCATCAGACCAAGAAAAAACAGCTTTTATAACTGAATACGGTAATTACTGCTATAATGTTATGCCCTTTGGTTTAAAGAATGCAGGTGCGATGTACCAAAGATTGATGAATAAAGTCTTTGAGCAGCAGATTGGCAGGAACGTCGAGGTATATGTGGATGACATGGTCGTCAAAACAAAGGTCGGCCATCCCCACATAGAGGACCTTGATGAGATATTTACTCAAATCAGAAAATACAACATGAGGTTAAACCCTGAAAAATGTGCCTTTGGTGTTCAAGGAGGAAAATTTCTCGGGTTTATCTTGACAAGCCGAGGAATAGAGGCTAATCCAGAAAAGTGCCAAGCTATTCTCGACATGCACAGTCCTAAAACGGTAAAAGAAGTTCAGCGGCTGACAGGCCGATTAGCTGCGTTATCAAGATTCCTGCCGTGTTTAGCAGCTAAATCCTTTAACTTCTTTCAATGTTTAAAGAAAACAGCAAAGCACTTTTCTTGGAATGAAGAGTGTGAAGAAGCATTCCTGAGCTTAAAACAATTTCTGTCTAAGCCACCTGTTCTGCAGAAGCCAAAGCTCGGCGAAACATTATATTTATATTTATCCGTAACTGATGTGACCATTAGTTCTGTTATTATTACAGAAAACAACAAGGATCAACAGCCGGTCTATTTCGTGAGCAAGTTACTACAAAATGCTGAGCTACGTTACCCAATGCTCGAGAAGCTCGTCCTAGCACTAGTCTTCTCCGCCAGACGACTCCGACCTTATTTTCAGAGCCATACAATTATCGTTCGAACAGCACAACCACTTCGGCAGATACTTTCTAAGCCTGAGTTAGCAGGACGGTTAATTAATTGGTCCATAGAGCTGTCGGAATTTGACATTCAGTATCAACCTAGAGGGTCTGTTAAATCACAATGTTTAGCGGACTTCGTGGCCGAACTTATATACTCAAACTCCAAGGATGAAGGTCAACCCTGGACCTTATTCGTGGACGGTGCTTCGAACCCTCAAGGGGCAGGTGCAGGAATACTACTCGAAAGCTCAGATGGCATAGTAATCGAGCATTCTCTCAGATTCTCGTTCAAGGCAAGCAACAACCAGGCTGAATATGAAACCCTCATTGCTGGGCTCAGGTTAGCTACCGATTTGCATGTTAATAATCTGAAAGTTTACTATGATTCATTATTAGTTGTTCAGCAAGTAAATCATAGTTTTCAAACAAAAGATCAGATTTTATTGAAATACCTAGACATTGTCCAGAAACTATTAAATGACTTTTCAAAAATTGAGGTTACCCATATACCTAGAGAGCAAAACCATAGAGCCGATATTTTATCAAAACTGGCCACCACACAAACACAAACTGCAACACTTTTGCAGTCAACTTTAAGTAAGCCAAGCATTGATATGTTTAACATCCTAAGCATAGTTAATAAAGAAAGTTGGCAGCAACCTTACATACAATACCTTTGTACTGGTTCTATTCCAGAAGAAATCAAGGATAAGAACAAATTCAGGCGACAAGCCTCCTTTTTCACACTGATGAATAACATTCTGTATAGGCGAGGTTATTCTTGACCTTTGTTAAAATGTTTGGACAGGACAGAAGCCGATCTTGCTTTATCCGAAGCCCATGAGGGCATTTGTGGAATACATTGTGGAGCTCGGAGCTTAGCGCAAAAGGTACTCCGGGCAGGCTTTTACTGGCCGACGATATGGGACGATAGCAGGCAAAAAGTCAGAACCTGTGACAAATGCCAGAAGCACTCACCGGTCATTAATATGCCTGCTGAGCAGCTTCATCAATCAGTGGTAAGTTGTCCATTCAATAGATGGGGAATCGATATTCTCGGACCATTTCCTACTGCCCCAAGACAGGTGAAATATTTAATTGTTGCAATAGATTATTTCTCCAAATGGATTGAAGCACATCCTGTGGCAAAAATTACATCATCCCAAATGATAAGCTTTGTTTGGAAAAGCATAATTTGTAGATTTGGTGTACCGGGTCACATCGTAACCGACAATGGTCGGCAGTTCACTGACCATAACTTCAAGGAATTTTTGCAGAATTTAAAGATAAAACAACACTTTTCATCGGTCGAACATCCACAGTCTAATGGGCTAGCAGAGGCCGCTAACAAAGTCGTCCTTCAAGCATTGCGGAAAAAGCTCGATGATGCAAAGGGATTGTGGGCCGAACTCATTCCAGAAGTGTTATGGGCATATAACACTACAGCACATTCAACGACCAAAGAAACACCATTTCGCTTGGTTTATGGATCCGAGGCAATGATTCCAATGGAGATATCACAAGACTCAATTCGGATGTTAGCCGAGCATCATGATGAAGCTCGGCAGGCAGAGCTCGACCTAATTGAGAAAATTCGCGAAACATCAGCCGTCCGGCACCGGGCACTACAGCAGCAACTTAGCCGACGATATGCCCATAAAGTACTCCCAAGAACGTTTGGTGCACGAATTGTGAATTGCACTTTTCACAACTCGTACCACTAACCAGCAAGTGCACTGAGTCGTCCAAGTAATACCTTACGTGAGTAAGGGTCGAATCCCACGGAGATTGTTGGTTTGAAGCAATCTATAGTTATCTTGTAAATCTTAGTTAGGAAGTCAATTGTGTTGATCAGTTGAATTGCGAATAAACAAGAGAGCATGGATTAAAGGTTACTTGTTATGCAGTAAAGGTGAATATGTTGGAGTTTTGGAGATGCTTTGTTTTCTGAATCTCTGCTTTCCTCTGTCTTCTGATTCACACACGCACGTCCTCCTATGGCAAGCTGTGTGTTGGTGGATCACCGTTGTCAATGGCTACCATCCATCCTTCCAGTGAAAACTACGCTCACGCGCTCTGTCACAGCACGGCTAATCACCGGTTGGTTCTCGATCCGGTTGGAATAGGATTTACTATCCTTTTGCATCTGTCACTAACGCCCAGCCTTCAGGAGTTTGAAGCTCGTCACAGTCATTCAATCCTTGAA